>NC_053028.1:651414546-651662255 GCF_003073215.2 Triticum urartu | reverse complement strand
CCACTTTAGTAATTAAAACAATGATGGCTCTGATGCCTATGTTGCTTCTTTGCTTCAAACTATAACATGTGTTTTTAGTTCCAACGATTTTGCATTATGAAAGTCACTTACGGGATTTTTTAGCTTTAAATTGTTACTCTGTTTCTTTGTGTCTGCTCTTCTGTGCCCCATCGGGATTGCCACTCACGCGCTGACTATTGTATTGGCAGCCCGCATGTGCACCAATGAGAGAATATTATGATATAAATATGTTGAGTGATCTTCCTTTTCTCTTAAAAGTACAGATACAGAAAAAATCTGTACTGGTTCAGTGTTTTGTCTAATTAGAAATAACTCTAATCAATAACCATTACGAAGCCACCTAATTAGAAATGACTCTAATCAATAACCATTACAAAGCCTCTGTGTGTGTGACCGCTGATCTTTCCATTTTCTTGGCTTGCAGGTCGCTGCTAGAGCCGGACAAGGTCATGACTTGCCTTACCTGGTGAGGTACTGGCTAGGAAGAGTGCAAGCCGCCACCACCACGTACCAGATGGTGCCGTTAAGGACATCGTACTGCTGATGATCTACAGGTCCATTTCTCCTTCTCCCTCTCTCACATATGTCAAGCTCAATTCCTTATCATTTTGCACAATGGAGGTCCCTTGAAAGCCACTTGACCGAAATCCCGTGTCTTGTGATATGCATTTCATACGGTTGCTTTCCTTTGAAATTTTTCTGCTTTGTACTTGTCTATGGATATGAACAAATATGATTATGATTTCTGCGTTGCATATGGCTGCTTTCCATTGATGATAAATGGTGAACAACTATGGTGTTTTTCCAGCTTAACTACAGAAAGTTGAAATGTGCCTAGCTCGAACCCACTTGTCACTCCAGCGTCTTCCTTTATACTTCATATATGGTTCTGGTATGTCCTTTATACTCAGTACATTCATGTCTGGTTTTGAGATCTGCTAAATTTAATGTTGCGCCACATGCAAGATAGATTATCTCCATATATTATTACTTTTGACTGACAAGAAGTTCAGATATTGTTGCTCTGTACTGATTATACTGAAATTATTTCTCTCTTATTGCTTTGGATGCTGAAATGTATTTCTGACCCTATACGAAAACAATTTTTTTTGTAAATAATGCATAACATAGTTTTTCTGTCGATAAACAAAATTTTGATGTATAAGCACTACCAAATCAGATTACCAGACTAAGAAATCTACCGCTCGCTCCAGTTTAGCTGTAGTTCTGGATCAGGATTTTAATCTAAAACTACTTGAGGCGACAACAAAATACATATACGAATCTGTAATTTGTAGATCACTGTGATAGCTGTAGCATAGTCGAGATGTTGTTGTGTCACTATGGGTATTTATAAATGAAGAAAAATGATAAATCTAACTGGTCGGAGGAGGTAAGCCAGAAGCGAGAATTTTAGCAAGCCATGCCGCAACTGCATTAGGAAGGCTTGCATCACCATTATTTTAAGGAAGTTTAATCCACATATGTTTTGGGCATCTAATTTAAAATTATTGGTTGCATGGAAGTGGCACCTTTTAGTTCTTTGTGCTGCTACAAAAATAATCATGGTTGGGCTGTACATTTGACTGGCAACCTAAGTTGATTTTAGTATTTTTCTTCTTGGTAAGCTTTCAGTTATATTAGGAAAAATGGTGCTTGAAGGTTTCAAATATATCACACCAGAACTATTCCAAGATTGCTATTGAAATCTTCCTTCTGGAAGTACTTGAAGGAAGATTCTTGCCCAGTTCAGCCGCTTTAATATTCTTGAAGGACACATCAAAGATTTCTGGGTGATGCAAATTTATATGAATTACACATGGTATTTACTTTCAGAAATCTGGATAGTCTAAGAACGTTGGCAAGTTGTGATGGTTATCAAAGTAGTTAACTAATCCTACTTAGTATTAGCTCTTGCCAATCACATTGTATATGTATAGTCTGTAGTTCTCTATTGGCGGCGGAAGACGAGGTGTGCGCTGAGGATCCCAATGAGGAAGAGGTGACCCGCCGCGACATCGAAGCTCTCGCACCGCTGCTCCCCGTCGAGCTTGCGCGTGCGCTGGATCCAGTGGCCAATACAACCCGTCCATTTGCCGGCACCTCCAAGCAACGCCTACAGCAGCGGGTGAGACACCCTACTCGGCAGTTTGTTCTTTGCATCCTTTGAAACGAATCGACACACTACTGAACTTTATATCTGGTCTGCTGTCCTGAAAAATAATACTATCTACAAAGTTGTCTCTGTCCAAAAGATCACAGAGATTCCAGATGATATGAAAGCAATTTACAAGTATGTGAAATATGACCACCCCATGCTTTAATTTAAAAAGGTGTTAGTTTTCACATGTGTAACCATTTCTATATCATTGAACCAGGACTCTTTAGGAGATCAAGTAGAAAATTGTTGTTGACATGGCTGTCGGTCGTGGCTACTACATTAATCAAAGCCAGGGCCTTAATTATCCTGTAGGTTGACTATACCTTGGTTTTAGTAGCTCTTTTGTTGATAACTATCATACTTGCATAGCTGGTTGATTGATTTGATTATAACCAAACTGCACCGACATAATTTTAAGATCGTGATTATTCAAATGAAAAATGATGGAAGAAATATATGTACCAAAGTCGCATCTGTTGAGATCATGAGTAGGCACAATTGCTCCTTCCAATTATTGTGATAGTGTAGTCCTCTTTAGTCTTATAAATTATGTATTGTGGTGCTCCACCTCCTTTTCTCTTCCTGCCAGGACATATACTCTGCATGGGAAGTTGCGTGCTTGCTACGAGCTTAAGACGCATCGGCATCCGCTACACCTTTCGATGTACTTCTGTTGTTATGACGTATCTCTTGCTTTTGGTATATTGTAGTGAACTTATTGTTGTGCACAACCATTTGTATGCTATGAATGGGGTCTTTATGCCTTTGTGATCAAATAGAATCTATCAAAGGGCGGCTGCTCTGCTCTTTGTTATTTTGGATTCCGACTTGCTTCTGTTATATTAAACATCTATCCTCTATAATGAATGTATAGTTGTGAACCTTCTATCCTCTGTAATGAATGTATAGTTGTGACCCTGTTGACATGGGCTATTACTATTCCTTGCTTGGGTCTTTATGCTGTCCAATCAAATAGCAATCTATCATAGGCAGCTACTTTGCTCTTTTTTATTTTGGATCTGGCATTATGTCATTATTTAGAATTAGGCATGCTGCACCTATGGGATGGACCAGACAATGCGCCAAGATATGTTGGCAACAGTTACATTATCTATAAAGACGATCTCATGTTTGATTACTCTTGCAAAGATTTATACTTTGTTTACATATGGATAATGTGTCGAGCCAGACACCACCTGTCAGCATCAAAATAAGAATATGGCGCCAGAATCTGGATTATTACTAACTTAGCATTACCTGTTTGAACAAAACATTGAGACCGGCACCCTTGCGCCAAGGCGCGGTCCGATCTAGTGGCCATGAGCCGAGCCTCCCTTCTCACCTCACCAGCCAATTGCCGAGCTTCCCTTCTCACCTCCACTTCTTCAACACCACACACCAGCCAATACAGCACATGCACAGCTTTAACAACAGGACGAGTACTCCCTCCGTCACATAAATACAAAAGCGTTTTTGAGGATTATGGAAATGAGGGAGTGTATAACAAAGAGCTAGCACAGTGACTCGCACGTCTGGGGCTAGATTTTTTTTCTACATACTATTATGCATTCCTTAATTTTTTGACATGCTCTTCAATAACTTTTTTTACCATTACGAACGTGCTGATGTAAAGTTAGGATGATAGTATACTATAAAATGATCGATCACAGACAACAAATGATACAACTGTTAGAGCATGCTTTAAACTAACCTTAGAGCGTCTCTAACCGATCATTTAAAAGGTGTTGCAGGAGTTAAAAACGGTTTTGCTCCTCTAAACCGCACCTAGCCGATCCTTATTGGTGTTAGAGAAGTAAAAAAAAAATTACTCCTCGGTTGTCCGGACTCTTATATATACTCGGCCGCCTACATGTGGAGTTAATAAAAATTCTCCCTCACCACCGCGTGGCACCCTCCCCACCCCACATCGCATCGTCGGTAGTGTTGCCTCCAGTGACCACCCTTTGCCTCCGGCGACACCCCGCTGCCTCTACCACCCGCATGCCCTATTTCCGAGATGCTCATCGTTTGCTGCGCTACCAAGGAGGATGAGGAGTTCATCGGTGTGCCGGTGATCAATATGTTGGTCAATGAGGAGAAGAACATGAAGGCCATCCAGATTGTATGAGACGGAGTTCTTCTGGAAGTGAGACACCGAGAAGAAGAAGGAGGAGGTGAAGGAAGAGGACGAGTCCGGCCCCTCGACGTTGATCAATCTCGAGCAGGACGAGGAGGAGAAGGAGTTTACCTGCGATCAAGAAGAGACCCTGGCGTATTGGAACTCCGCCAACACCGACTATGCGTCGGATGAGTAGAGCAATAGTGACATTTTATGTTTGATCAAGTAGTAGGACAAACTTTTATGTTTAGGATTTAAATCTAAGCAATCTTTGGATGTTTGTTTGAATTGATCTATGCAATTTGCTTTTTTTGTTTTGTTTTAGGGCATCTATAGGAGTTGGAGGTCTTTTGTGTTGTAAAAACCTAGTTTGTGGTGTTGCAAAATTTGCTCCAACCACCTTTTTGGCCCTATTACGAGGCACCTATTGGAGATGATCTAGGTACTCCCGTTTCTTTTTACCCCGCATATAAGATTTGGCTGAAGTCAAACTTCATAAACTTTGACCCATTTATATTAAAAATGTCAACATCTAAAATATTAAAGTTATATAATACAAAAAATGATTCCATGATGCATCTAATAATATTGATATGGTACATTTTTTCCCCTATAAACATGGTTAAACTTTATGAAGTTTGACTTCCGTCAAATCTTATATGCGAAGTAAAAAAGAAATATAGGCAGTATTAAGGATACAAATAAACATTTAACATGGCACACAATATAGGGAGTATTAACCGTGACGGCTTCTAAAACAACAACAAAAATCATTTAACCCTATTTTGATTAGATTGAGATTTCCCTTTTTTTTTGTTTCTTGAGTTATGTTTCAAATTTTGTTTTAAAACTGGTGTGGCCGCCTTTGCCTCTCCCGTTGCGAATTATGGGCCCGAGGGATACAGAATTGCACAGATGGACCACCCGTGCTAATTCTGAGCAAGCCCAAAGTGTAGCCCATTTTTAAAGCCCAATTTCCATCTACAGCCTCCCTGGCCATGATTTGCGGAGAACAGGATCCCTCTCACTGTCAGGAAATAGAAAACAGAATCCCAAAAATGTACACCCTCCATTCCACAATGTAGTGCTTCCTCTATCCCCGTGCTTCAACTTTGACCGTAAATTTAACTATCAAGACCGATTGCGACGGGAGCAAAAATTATATTAGTGAATTCGTATTTGAAAAAAAAAATTAATTATATAACTTTTTCTCCCGCCGCAATCGGTCTTGTTCGTTAAATTTATGGTCAAAGTTCGACCTCAGAAAGAATGGACGCACTATATTTTGAAATGGAGGGAGTACTGCCATCAGACATGGACTCGTCTCATCTGTCTCATGGCTGCTGGTTCATCTTCTGGTCGAGCAACGGTGAAATCGCCACCGGTCAGCACGCCACCACCCGTGGCCGTGGGACACCGTCTCTCTCGCGAACAATCGGGGTGGACGTACGGGACGGTGCTGCCACTGCCCGGTAACTGCATCTGCGGCAGCAGCCAGCAGCAAAAGCGACGTCGCCAGCAATTAAAATACTACCACCAACCGCCCTCGATCAATTGATGCAATGCCAGCCTAGACTCACCTCCAGGTCCTACAGATGCCTCCGTTGTGGTTATTTCCAACATCCGGCCGCGGTGATTCGGTGATAAGTCCGCATTGGCATGGTAATTTCAGAGCATATATATGAAGAGATGATTAGTACTATCAAGAACATTTGAAGAGCAGATAGACACCAAGAAATCAGGCCGAGAAATCAATTCTTGATCAATGGTCAGCTTTATATCTTGAAAACATTTTTCACCACTTCACTGATTTTCCTGCAGCTCCCTAAGTGGCCCGAAATCAATGGTGCCAAGGAGGCCTGGAAATCCGTACATTACAGCCGTCATATATCATATAATCCACCCCACATATGAACACAATCGCCTGCAGGCTAGCTAGCTGCGGCGCGGTTGGGGGATAAAGAACGAAACAAAATAGGGAGCAATTCTCATGGCTACCGCGCTAAGCTAGTTGCCTAGCTAGTGCTACATGCGGGCGGCTCGATCTCCCGCAGCCGGCCGTCCTACTGCGGCTGCCGGGCGTCGGAGGAGGAGAGCACGAAGCGCGAGGCGAAGGAGTAGTGGTGGCAGAGGTGGCCGGCGCCGGAGACGTCGTCGTCCAGCGCGGAGCCGAAGCCGTCGCGGTCGAAGTTGCGCGCGTAGCTGAGCGGGTCGTACTGGCGGCACCGGGACGACGCGCCCGTGGGAGCCGCCGTGCACATCAACATCTTGCTCCGCCTCCGCAGCCGCCGCACCAGCCGGGCCAGCGCCAGCCCGAATCCGGCCGGGCCACGCCGGCCCGACGTTGACGACGAGGATGCATTGCCCGGATTCCCCATCTCGATCGACCGCTCCTGATCCGGTTGATTCCGGGAGAATGTAGTTTTGGTGGTTGGAGGCGTAGGTGGGAGATTCCGTGGTGTTGGTGGTGCCGATTTATAGGAATTGTCCAGCTGATCCGGCAGTGAGGGCTTGTGCCGTTGTGGGGAGTGGGGTGGTGGTGAGTGGTGACGGCGGGGAGCGGTTTCGCGTCTCCCATGTGGTTCGGACGTACGAGCGCGTATAGAAAAGTACTCTACTGGAGCGAGTGTAGAGTAGGTGTGGTTGTTTCTTGGTTTATTATTGTATGATTATAAACTAATCAAAGTGGCTTCAACTACAAAAATGAGCCACGAGCCTCCTCTTTGCATCTACTCTAGTGTAGTCTAGTGGTGAGCAGGTCTCTAGTGAGCTGCTTTCACGTTTGCAAAAAAGAATTGCGGAGTAAGTGATGAACCTAGTTAACAAGTGTAGCCAACACCGATGATTAGAGAGTAGTTAGCTTGATGAGCACCAGGAATCAAGGGATGCTGTGTGTGCGAGCAGCAGGCAGGCCTCCAGCAAAGGATCTATAATTAAGCATTTAGGGCATTTTTAAGGCGGACCTGCAAACCTCCCACAACCGTTCGAACCGCGCCGTGCATACCGCGGAAGCTATCTAGCACGATCCGGACGTACTTTCTCCCACAAAATGGAGACAAACGTGGGGGAGTTTTACGGGAGTCCGGACATCTACATGACCAATAAAAAGCCGCCACGTACCGCCTGTACTTTGCATCCGCCCACGATGGTTAGTATTTACCGGAATGCGTTATGCTAATTGCAGCGGATAGCTAGCATTTTGGCGGAAGGTAATACTGGATAATGTATTTCATTTGGCGGAAGGTGCTGATTAATATTTCTTATTAAGCACATTAGCCAGTCATTTGGTGGAAGGTTGGCTCCCACCATTGCATGTCCGTGCTTAGATTTGGTAGAAGGTGCTCATATCATTTGGCGGAAGGCAATCTTGGGCCATTGCATGGCATACTTAAATTTGGCGGAAGGTTGGTTTTCGCCATGGTGGTGTGCTTAGTAGCCTTACTTAGTAATTTTAGTAAGCAGTGGCGGAGCTAGCATTTGACAACAGGGTGGGCCGCTTTCAAAAAAAAAATTTGACAACAAATTTGACATGTGAACGATCTAACTAATTATCAATAACACATAGAAATAGATCAATATGGTCTTACAAACACACTAAAACTCTCCGTTTTGCATGAAAGAAGACTACATAAACATACTACATACTACATACTACATACTACATACTACATACCTTGAGAAGTTCAAAGAAGACTATGTTTCCGGCCTACGCTTCTGCATGGCCATGAAAGTATCAATTATGTCATCTTCATTCACCTCAGAGAAAATATCCCGCTCAATGTATGTGACCAGGCAATCATCCAAAAGACTATCACCCATCTTATTTCTCAACTTGTTTTTGACTAAACTCATGGCAGAAAATGCTCTCTCAACATTTGCCGTTGCCACTGGTAGAATCAATACCAATTTTAGAAGTAAGTACACGAAATTATGAACTATATGCCTCCCTGTTTGAACAAGCTTAACTGAGAGATCAACAAGATTTCCAAGGCCTTGAAAGTTCTCATCTTTTCTCATGTCACCAATATAGTTACCAAGTTGTAGTTCAAGGTGTATCAAGTCAGCACTTGAAAAGTCTTCTGGATAGAACTTAGCAAGTGTGCATAACTTGTGTGCATCAAAAGCAGCAAATGAGTTGGCAGGATTCAAAGCAGACATACAAGATAGCAACTCCATATTGACCTCGTCAAACCGATTTTCAAGCTCTTGACTAATTTGATCAATTACTCCAAGAAATACTTCTCTTCTAAAGTGATCATCATTTGTTTGGGGTCGAACAAACCGTGTTGATCTTCCATAAGGCACATAATTATCCTCCATTGTAGGAACTTGAATGCTATGCTTGTTACAAAATAATGTGACTCTTTGAAGAAATGCATCCCACCCATTAGACCTCAGTTCTTGTATTCTATCTTTTGCCAATCTAACCATTGCCATTGCAGAAAGAATTTCTTGGTCTCTTCTTTGCAAACAATCAGACAAATCACTTGTGTATCCAAGAATGACAAGCATCAAGTGAGCATTGAAAATAAAGTCAAATGACTCAAACACTCCAACAATAGTATGGATTTTTGGCCAATCACTCCTTTGTGATGCATCTTGTCCAAGAGTGATGATTACATCACGAATTGTGGGGTACATAGCAACAATGTTGAGAACAGTTTTGTAATGAGAGCCCCACCTAGTATCACCAGGCCTAGGTAACCCCATCTCTTGATTCAGACCACTCCCAGTTTGTAATGTGTTCATCAGTTCACCGTTCATCTACTAGTTTGTTAACAGACATTCCAAGTTTCCAACAACATACATGATACTGATACATTACTTTGTTAACATGAAAAAATTATGTCAGAGAGCATCTATGTAATATATAAGCATTGCATCTCCTTTCCATTCCCTGTCAAACAAACAAACAAATTTAACTGAAATAGGCCGCTGGGGATTGAGGATTTGGGGCCAGTACCTCTCTCTCTCGGAAGGGAGTACAGGAGAAGGGGACTGGGCGCCGTCGGCGACTGGCCGACCCCGACTACTCGGCTAGCAGGGGCAGGGCGGCTGCGTAGGGGTTGCTCCTGGTTCGGGAGCGCTGCTGCTCAGTGCGCTGCTGCGCAGGGCGACCGGGCGACGGGAGGAGCAGGCATGCCGCGGCCCGCAGCGGCGCAGCCGTCAGGGGCGGCTGGGTGAGGTGGTGCGCCGTGCGCAGGCAGCAGCTAGCTGGGGCGGGTGGGCGTCAGCCGTCAGGGAGGTCCGAGATCCAGTGGTGGGCCGGCGATGGCGAGGGGCGACTTGGCTGGCGGCGGATCGAACTCAACCAGATGTGGCGGCCGTGCGTGGTTGCAGAGGAGAGATGACTGAGAGGAGAGGATGTGCCGTGTTCGTTTGGTTTCAGCTCGCACTTGTTGATGGGCTTATTTTTTTTGTCTCGGCCCGTCTTTGAAAATGCCATCCTATATAGGCCAGGCCGAAATCTCAGGGTGGAGCGCGGCCCACCCTGTCCACCCTGTGGCTCCGCCACTGTTAGTAGGTTCATATAGCCAGATGTTTTGAATATATGCGACTACAGTTGGATGCCCGCTTCCTGCATCTGTGTTCATGGACTGGTCCCATCTCTGTCCACGAACGGATGCGAAAAAAAATTACGGATCGCAGTTAAAAATGCCCTTACTAAGAAGGGTTTACAATTTAAAAACGCAGCAGGGACCCATGAATAAAGAGCCCTGCTATACAGAGGGTGCTTGGATATGTTTTAGTCCCATGACTAAAAGTAGTGGGACTAAAACTTGCTAGCCTCACCCATGCTTGGATCCAAATACCAAAGAGACTAAAATCAAGTTATTGAGCATTTATTATCCTCCAAACCCTCCAATCCAAAACTCGCATGTGTTTAAGGAGAAGAATTAAATGAGGAGAGAGGGCTAATACATATTTTAGTAGGTTTTCTATGACTAAAATTTTTTAGCGTCAAGACTAGTCCTAGCCTCTTTTTAGTCCCTTGGATCCAAGCATGCTCACAATAGTATGCCTGCCAGCAATGTGTGCACGACAAATGCAATCAATTCCATCTATTACATGGCAACAGCAGGCAGCAAACCGCTAGATGCTCATCGTGCAATAGTCGTGCACATATTCGTCGTCTGCAAAGCAGTTCCGATGAATGAACTAGGCGTACGTCGGCACGTAGGGACGGCGTGCAGAAGCATCTCGAAGCCTCGACCTTTCGGGCGTACCGAGGTGGAGAAGGGGTGAAGAAGGGAGAAAAGAGTACGGCGGTCGGCAGTTGGCAGTTGGCAGTGGGGCGGTGCGTGCGAGCGAGCGCCCGCGGGCCGCTGCATTCGCGCGCGCGCGTCCTGGAAAAGGGTGGCAAAGGAGTCAAGCGCACTGCCCACGTCGGCCCGATCGTTGCAGACGGACCGGACCGGACGTGGCGGCCACGAGCTCCAACACGCCAACCTCGTACCCGAGGGATGCTGGACTGTCAAGCCAAGGTACTAGCAGTAGCAGGTCACTACACTTCACCCGGCAACTGATGAGGAGGTCCTTAACTTGATTTCGTTTCTTTCATGTGCGCTACGGTGCTTAACCGGCCCGACACATGCGGTTTGATTTTTTTTTTATTTTCTTATTCTGCTGGGCTAGCTAGTTTTTGTCCACTGTAAATACTGATTTTTTTTCGTACCGGACGCATGCAGTTCGACTGATAAATGAATTCATGTGTGCTTTCCTTATTATACCAGTGCTGGCCTAGCTAGTTTTTGTCGTTGGAGAGAATAATCAAACGGTCGAGGGATCAATAAGGCACACAAACGGTCGGGAGTCGAGCGATCAATAGGCACACAACGGTCGGGAGACAAACAGCATAGGGTATCTCACTAGCGGCAAAAAACACTGTTCTGACATGTGGACAAAACAATATTATAAAATAAACTGTTTGCGAAAAATTTCATTCGGCTGACCCTTTTATGTAGCGTCCGACAGCTAAGCGTCACACTACACTATGCAGCGCCTGACTGACATACACTACACGCCTGGCCATTGTCGCATCCCGGGCTGCCTGAAAAATGCTAAGTCAGTTTGTAACATCTGAGAGTTAGGCACTACACTATACAGTGTAGTATCTAGCTTCTATGCGTTGCACTAGTGGCCGCTTTAAGATGCAGTGGCAAATAGTGCTGCCACTAGTGCAATGCCTAGATGCTAGGCGCTACACTGTATATCTCTCGGACGTTACGCAATGACTTAGCATTTTTTAGCCAGCATAGGGTGTGACATTGGCCAGGTGTGTAGTGCCTGAGAGTCAGACGCTGCACAGTGTTGTGTGGCGCCTAGCTATCGAGCGCTACACAAAAGGGTTAGCCAGGTGAAAAACTTTCGCCAACGGTTCATTTTGTGATATTGTTTCATTCACGGGTCAAATTTGTCGTTTTTGCCATCACTAACTATAACTGTGCTCTGGTTTGTCTGTTTGTCCGGTGTTGTTCTAAGGGCATTTCCAACAGTAGCCATATTCGTCTTTGTTAAATTTTAATAGCCAAATAACTACGTGATTCCCTTTTAAAAACTATGATTAGTAGCTTTTTGTTTGACATAAGGCAATTAATCCATATGCTAGTGTAGTTTTCGCCAAAGCTAGCCTTCTTGGCAAGAATTAATAAAGGACTGTAATAGAAAGCTAAACACCTTGTTAAATGCTAATCATATGACAAGAAGTAACCTTCCGTCAAGTGTCAAAATATATTTACAAAATTTTCGTTAAGTGTCCAAATACTAATCACTTTGCCAAATGATAACCATATGACGAGAAATAACCTTTCGTCAAATACCCAAAATATTTGCAAAGCTTCCGCCAAATGCCCAAATACTAATAATGATCGGGCTTTTAACATGCTAGGCTTCCACCAATTAACAACAATAGTCAACGGCCTTTCGCCATCCGCCGGATGAAGAGGTGGGATACGTGGCGACTTTTGGCTTTTCATGAGGATATCCGGACTCCCGCAAAATTTCTCACGTTTGTCTTCGATTTGCATGAAAAAACATATCCAGATCGCTCGGCGGATCGATACGGAACCACGTTGGACGTTGGATGACACAACACGTCCGGATGTATGCGGGCAGTTTAAGAATCGACATTGAAGATGGCCTAAAGGAGAAACGGGGGCGTGGTAATTTTGGAAAAAAAGATAAGAGTGGTTGCTGTCGGATCCAACCGAGTGGCAGTTTTTCATAGAAGCAGAGCCACGTTCCTTCCTCGTCGGACACAGTTGACCGGTCACACGGCATGCCCATGGCACATCGCCTCCGGCCGCCAGGGAATGAATATACACGCCGGATCCATGCGGCCGCACGCTCCGATCTTGAACATTCTCGGCCTCGTCAGACCAGCCATGTGCAAACAGAAACAGTGGGAGCACACATGGTTTTAGAGCCCCGCCACATGCGCGCAGGCACATCGCACCATCCGTCATTGCTCATGGCTGAGGACACTAGATGACCCGTTGTGCCAATGGCGCAAAGGGTGAGTGGGAGTCAAGAATAGTAAGAATATTTAGAGACTATAAAATCTTGAAACAAAAATAGATATTTCAGCATGTTGTCGATACATAGCATTATATATTACATTGCATGTTATATTTATAGGCCAAAACAAAGGCATGAGATCAGTTCATGATAAGATCAATTCAAACCATTTACATTGCTTTGAAAAAGCAGGATACATAGATAGAGATGCATCATATAAATAGCTCTGGTCATTTAGCTTATTGTGACTAAGATATGCAGTCATGGAACTCAGGTAGAGTGATCGCTGCATGCGCCAGCAAACATGGTCAAGGTTTGCTTGCAAGGGGGTGAGGCGGCTCGATCTACTAGGATCCACCTAAGGAACTAACGTGCTAACAAATGTATACCATTGCGCCTCGAGCAAAGAACAGAACATTGTTAGATTAGGCGGTGGCTGCAGCTGGGCACAAGAAGGACCAACATCTGGGTGGATTGTTGTTCATGGTCTCACCAAAGACATATTGTATGGATTTGTCTCATATTACTTTTCTGTTCCAAAGTAATGAAAGAACCTAGAAGATATAGAAGCAACCTTGAATATGAACTAAAAGATAATGAACAAAGGATGTACTACACACACAAAATGTAACTTACCAGTTGCGCCCATGGCGCAAGAAGCCAATTAGAATTGTGAATTATGTGCATATTGTAGGGCATTGGTGACCATTATATATGAGTACCTTAAACCGATTGAAAGAGAAGGAAAGGTAAGGTTGTTTACATTGATACATATAGTTCAGATGGACAATCCACAAGGAAAGACAAAAACAAAATTTGAAACATTCACAAAAGCATTGCAAACTTTACTCGAGGAATTTGTAGATCTGAAGGAATCCATCGCCCAAGTATAATATAAAGGGCAACATATCCTTTTTCTTCTTCAGCGCGAATGTTGTTTCATTAATCCTGTTTTGTTCATGCAAGGAACAAAGTACAGTGGCGACAACCGCAGGAAAACAGAACATCGGCACTGGCTCATAGCAAAGATGGAACAAAGAAATTACATGCGAGAATAAAAGAAACAAAACTCAAAATTACCGGCATGTTGAGAGTGAATTACAGTGGGAATACCACCAACAAAATACAGAGCTAGCATGATATTAGTGCCTCATGGGATCAGATAATGAATCATTGGCATCAAAAGAACCTACTACTACTTTACATGAAACAAAAAATATATGATTACAGTGAGCACATCATAAGATGAAGTTGTGATGTTCAGGAAACACACTGTAGCTATGTATATACAACTGCTACTTTACAACCTATCTTACATAGGATCGTTCTAATCTAAGTGAAAACATGTCTATGAGTCATCACAAATTACTGAAAAAAAATAATTTTGTTGTTTTCGGTTGGTTATTTTGGATCTGTCACAATTTACTGAAAAAATGATTTTGTTGTACAGTCCATTGACCATGTTTTCTAACATAAGTGTTCCAATTTAAAGTAGATCATGCTTGCACTTTTCTTCAAGGGAACACTAATTGTCCCTCTAATTCTCACAACCATGCATATGTATAACTCATATGTGAGTCGCATGGGATGAGATCATTAAAGGGCATAATATAGTATCTATGGACACGTGACTAATTAATAGGCACTCGATATGAAGAACCTGAAACAAGAAACAGAAACCGAAGCAGAAGATTGTCAAAGAATAGGAACAGTTAAGAAAAATATAGCCGCACTTTATTTATCCAAATCAAGTGAAAATAACCAATATGCACTACATGTGTGAGATAGTATTATCTGATATACTACCTCTGTTTGTTTTTATAAGACGTTTTAGACTTTCAGACACTGTTCAAAAACAACACAAAGCAAGTTGTCTGAACGTCTTATAAAAACAAACGGAGGGAGTAATAGATAAGCTAGCGCACACTGTCAGAAGCATAAAGCAGTAACAAAAAAATTGATTCATCAGCACCAGTGTACCATCTAAAAGTGCATTATTGTCTAGTACCTTCATTTTGTGCATAATTTGGTGCATCCTCAACACCAAAAGCAAAAGAAACGCCTTCTGATCCGTCTCTAAAGTAAGAAAGTTTACTACCATAGAGATGTAGAAAGAGAAGGTCCATGTATGTAACTGAGAGTTGGATCATGTCCTAAACTGGGCACTGTCTACCAAAATCAATAGTCAAAACCAGCGAGCAACATGCTAGAGAAAAATCATAAGAAAGTTGATGTTTGAGGCTACTACACGCAAATATAGGGTGAGGAATTATCACCTATGCTACAGTGGAGTCCAATGACCCCCTTCAAAAAAATACAGATCAATCATCACCACCACAATTTTTCTGCAGGTATGAACAAGAAAAAATACAGAGAAGAAAAATGAGAATGTATGGCTTTTTATCTGTATTATTACTTAGCCAGTTTGTACTTGTCTAAAAAATAACAGAACATGTTATTATGCAGTGGAAAATGATAATTTTTTAAGACGCTGTGTCTGTGTGGAGCATACCTCAATTTGGTCCTGCAGCACTTTGATGTAGTCTACATCAATATCCATCGTGCCTGAAGTATTTGTTTGCTGCATATCCAAGAAAAATCTTATTAATATGTCTGTATTACACGACTTCTAGAGAATTACTGCACAAATGCAAGTCAACGACAACTACGACGGTTCTGAATTTCCGTGGGCAACACTTCCAGTTTGGATTAGAATCGTCAGTTTTAGTTGCACAAATTGAGTTTTCCTCCCTCCCTCCCTATCTCTCTTCTTTAAAAGAACCTTAAGTATTTTCACATGCTTTGTAAAAGAATAGATACCTCAAATGGTATAAACATTGTATCACCATCCACTTTAACTAATATTCTTAAATGACTGGGAAAACAACAAATGTGCAGCCGGCTACCCTTGCAGAATAATTCTTGCAGTGCATACAAAGAGCAGTAAAGCTCTGGTGACCGTTGCATAATAGTTTTTTGAATCTTTCTTATCTAGCACAAGAGCAAGCTTATGAATGTTCACTACGACTTCCTCTACTTTGCACATTGATATGGCTACACCTATTCGTTTAAATCTAAACCCTAAGATATCTAGAAGGAGATTATGACCTCCTTGACCTGAATTTGGGAGGCAGATGTTCCAAGCTGACCTGACCTTGTGTAGCACCAAGTGAAAGAATCGAGACCAAATGAAAAATAGAGATGAAGATGCAATCAGTACCTACCTTATGAATCATGCCCTCTTACGTGAGGACGCAGGGCCTTAACATAGAACCAACCTTGTCGGCGCTGACAGACAACGGGCACATGCGTCGTTCGGTTTCCTGTGATCACGAGCGAGCGCCATCTGCACAGGGGCGTGAGGAGGTCCTTGATGCTATGGACGTTGACAAAGGACGCATGACGCTACTCCTGCAGTACGGCCCGGTGCTCGGCGTCAACCCTTGGGTAGAACCACAAGATGTTGTTCTGCAGCACGGTCAAGTACGACGCCAAACATGCCTTGCTGTTCATGTGCACCTGCTGACAGACACAATAACCAATAATCAATAGTTTTGTTGATATGAGCACTCAAAATATTTGAAAGCAAACACGTGAACAAATAATAGGACAGAGCCATCAGAAATAGCTTGTTCTCACTGCGAACTGTAGAACAAATGTGTAACCTTAGTAGCCTTAGAATATTGTAAATAAACGAAGATCTGTAATTATAAGAGGAATCTTGTAACCAGAAAGAAGTCCAATTTAATAGCCAACGTAAAATATTATTGCTAAGCATACTAAAGAAAGGAAAACATCTGATTTATCATTAACAGTCTCTTAGCAAAACAACCAGAAAAGCAAAGTACTCTGCAAATTGTGGTATGTGTTCATTAGCCCCAGTAAAATGACTTGCTCACTTAGAATCCTTCGCATAAAGTCATGAACCATAGTTCGATACATTTTTATTTGTCTCATACACCTCTCCTCATTTAATAAATGGATCCGGCTCTGAAAAATATATTACTAATGGTTAACAGAAAAGTAGAGTAGTCCCTTTGGAAAGAGCAAAAGGGAATAAAAGCACGGCTAAAATATATACTATTCATGCCCTGTCTCAACAATTTCTGTATCTCATCAGAACTAAAACCTGATACACATCTAATCAGAACTAAAACCCAAACACCTCGATCAATGCCAGCATTTAAAATCTGAACACCATACAATCCTGTAATGCAATAACAAAGAAAATCTGAATTGTGCCAAGTACTACTCCCTCCGTCCCAAAATTCTTGTCTTAAATTTGTCTAGATACGGATGTATCAAGTCACATTTTAGTATTAGATACATCCGTATCTAGACAAATCTAAGACAAGAATTTCAGGACGGAGGGAGTACTTACGTTTGTCCACCTTCATTCTTCAGCATGTCCTCTCTTCTGCCTCCCTGTCCTACAATACAAAAACCAAGAAATAGAGCAATTAATCATAGCAATAAGACCAGAAAGATTGGGTCAGTTGAACTAATAGTAAGTAGGAGACACGACGAAGATCAATAATTTACAGACATCTTTTGCAAACATGCAACGATAGCACCATTGCAGTACTGCTGCAAGTATTGATCACTAATCACAATATCATGACAGAATGTTTATGTGGCCATTCTTATCCCAAGTTATGCCACCTTCTTCTATGTGGCATGTTCTAATGCAAGTATAGACCAAGAATATGTCCTAATTACTTGTTAGCACTGCAAGATAATTAGAGAACATGCAAGTATGGGCCAGCAAATCGATTATATGTGCAGACACAAAAGAGAAAGTAGATACCCAGCCAATTAGCTAAAACTGTAAAAAAAAAACAAGGAGTTAAATACCTGACTATACTTGCACTGAAACTATTGCAGCATAAGTAGCTATGGAAGGAGAGAAGCCGGAGGAGGGGAAGGATCATGGAGACGCACTGTTGCAGCTGGAGTTGAAACGGCGCAGACAAGGAGCAACGGACTGTGGGACGAGGACGTGCAGGTGGCGAGAAAGCATGACGTCGTCCCCCTTCCCCCTCCTCTCGTGGCCGCTGACCCGTCACCAGCCAGCAGTCTTGTTGCTGCTTCCCTCACCTCCGTCTTCCTCAACCTCAACTGCTTGGGCTCAGCTCCAGATCCTCCGCCGCGACCTGGCGCCACGGCCAACGGGAGAGTAACAGAGAATGAGGCCGGCGGGACGAGGAAGAGAAGGGGCGAGGATCACATCGAACCGCCACGCGCAGGCCTCGACCGGCGGTGACCCTCTCCCATCCGACGACGCGCCTCCTTCTCCTCTTTCCTCTCTCTCTTTCTCCCTCCTCTCCTTCCTTCTTCTCCCTCTCATCTTCTCTCTCTCTGCCGTCGCCTCGCCCTTGCCCTTTGCTTGTAGGTCGCCGCTGCCGCGGGCCGGCGGGGGAAGCTCGTCCGCGCCCGCACACCTCGGATCGGGCGCTAGGTCCAAGAGGAGGCGGATCCACCGCTCCTCTCCGCTGGGCTGACGAGGAGGAAAACCCGGCAGGTTGGGGTGCCGCCATGGAAGGAGCCTGCCTCCCGAGCTGTCGTCTCCTCGTCCACGTCACGTGGTCTGGCCGTTCTAGTCGGGTGCGGAGGCACGGGAGGGGGAGAGGAAGGGGAGGAGGAGGTGGTGGAGGCGGAGGCGGAGGAGACGAGGCGGCCCAGAGGAAGGGTGGAAGCGGCGGCGACAGCGGCGCGAGGAGAGGAGGCGGCTAGGGTGGAGTGGCGGCAGCGAGGAAAGGAAAGCACGAGGGAGAGGAAAGGGAAAAGAGAGCGCTCGGGACATTCATAGATGCAAAAAAGGAGACGTGGCTGATGCCGCTAGTTGGCGCACTAGCTCATCCTTTATATATTTCATTTAATTAATGCAGCCACCGAATGACCCTACTTGGCACCCCTCATCTGATCAATCAATCCCGGTACTGTTTCGGACCTGTGTTCTACAGACCTGAAACAGACGGAGAGGCGAATGCCCTCCCCACACCACCTAATTTCAACGATCCCGTCAACGTTGGCCAACCCGTTAGTTCAGGTCCAGTATGTAAGCGAGCAGGGTGGCACGCATGCACCCTGTTGCACCAGATCCTGTACCGCTGGCTGAATTTCATAGCTCATTTGAATTTACGTTGAAATTTATCTTCTGATGCATGGTGTGGTGATGGGTGGTGGGCACGTCCACCATTCCTGGTTTTGTGGCGCGTTTGACGGAAACCTTTTTCGGATTTTTGGACGTTGGCGCAAGCGCGGAAAATTCCTCAACCACATCTCTCTAGCCTATACTGGATGTGGTGGACATGATGAGCCTTGCCTCTTAGACATGGACTCGAGCAAAGCCGGAAATGAAGCCGGTTGCATCTTTGTTGGTGTGGCTGAGCGACGCAAACATACTTACAATTACCTTAGAGTGTGTTTCGATGTTGATCTGGCGAGCCCTACCAAATCACGGAGATGCCAAAAAAATTCGAACACTATCCAACTGCCCTCGTTCCATCCTTAAGTTGGTGACAAACTAAACTGCAGAAGCGCATGCATTTTGGTCATGCCAAAAAATTGGTTCCCAACCAAACAAGTGGCCCGAGTTCGGTCAACGCTAATTTTTTGATGAGGCATCTATAGGCTTCAATCCAAACATCCCCTTAGCCCCTCTCATCATTACAATGCTATGGCAAGCAGACATGACTATGTGAGTTATGGCGGAGATATACTAGTTACATAAGGTGAGCAAATGATGGCGAAATGACATAGTTTGATGACATCGAAGTAAAGCGACGACAAAGATTGGGGTAGTTTTCACAAGAGGCAAATATATGCGAAAGGCGGGCGAAGTTGACACCATGTCTTGTTACATGGCAAGAAGGAGAGAGGACAGTGATGCCTGCAGAGGAAACAAGTGGGAGAGTGCAAAACACCATTAGGTTGATATGCCCTGCAACGTGAAAATTATTTGAGTACCACTGGCCCAAGACACATGTTCAGAAAATAAAATGACCATTTGATTAATATATTACAGGATTTTTTCCCGTAGAAATGAATCGTGCACCCAACTAGCACAAATAATTTCGGGCATTGGCGCGTCTTTAGAGCAACATTTGGAACACAACTTTCTTGATGATGTGTTACTTACCAAAAAGAAGACTATGGAACATATTTTTCAAAATGAATTTCACACTTCCCAAGTGGGCAGTTTCTTCTATATGATTTTTTTTGAGAAAGTTCTGTATTAAATTATTCATGTTCAAAGCTAAAAATGAAATTGAAGGCCACAAATTCAACTTCTTTTGTGGGCCAACTGTTAGGCATGTGTGTCCAATCTTCCATGCTACGGATCCTCGTCCCAGCCCATCTAGCGTCCCCGATTGATATTTCCAACGCTGAAAAGATGAGCCCAGCCCATCTTGCCTCCGTTGGTTTATTGTTGCGAAGTTGAAACTGTGGTGGCGGGGCCCCTGGTGGTGTACAATGACGGGCAGCAGGTGGTTCGTTCGATGATATTCTGCGACGCCAGCCATGCCTAGTTCTCCTTCGTGGTTCTTCATCAGAGTCGGAGTTGCGCTGCCTGGTCGCCTGTGGCTGGGTTTGATGCGGACCTTCATGCATCTCCACACGGCCTCTTCGGTGTGGGTTGGGTTGACGACCGCCTTCGGTGCAGTCGGAGTCATTTGCTCAGGGTTTAGGGATGAAGATGACGCCTCTAGGGGAGGAGTGATGACGATGACACATGTGTGCTATCTCGACGAGACCCTCTTTGAGATGGTGTGTGTGGGATCTTATTTGTGTTGCTCAGCCGTTGTGATGATTTTTGCCCGATTCTCCATAATCAACCGGGCAACATGATTTTTTCGCTCGGTTTTCCCCAATTAACCGAGCACTCTTTTCTTCTTAATGAATGCAGGGTAACTGCCATTTTTTTCAAAAACGTGACGAATTACCCTTCCCCGATGAAAGTATTTATAAGAGAAAAAATACGACATGACGAAAGGGAAAAAACAGGTTCTGATGGTTTTCGCCCAGTTCTCTGTAATCAACCGGGCAACATGATTTCCGCTCGATTTTCCCCAATTAACTGAACATCTCTTTTCTTCTTAACTAGAAGAATGCCCCGCGCGTTGCTGCGGGAGTTTGTATGAAATAAAAAGTGGTCTGAACTAATCAACCAAGCTAATGGCTTTACAATTTCTCCTAGAAGGCTAATTTGTTTATCAATATTTTGAAAATAAATAAATAAATTTACATCTCTATGTATAAGTGTAGAATTGGATGAAAACAAAACAAAATATGCGTGCATGCGTCACTTTCTTTCATAGTGTTAGTACTGGAGTATGAGACGCATGCATGCATCAGTTTTTAATTGATTAAAACACTCTTTACGCATCATTTACTACTATATGCACTGCATGCATGCGTTGGTGGCTCTTAAGGGATAGATCCAATGGCTAATGTAGTCCGATCGAGTATATCCAATGGCTAAACTAATTTAGGTGATGTGGCTCAAGGAGAAGCAAGAGAATTCTGGAGGCTAGCTATTTAGATATAGTAGATGAGTGCAGAATAACTGCCATTTTAAAAAAAGATGACGAATTACCCTTCCCCGATGAAAGTATTTGCAAGAGAAAAAAAATACAACATGGCGAAAGGGAAAAAAAATCTATTTGTATTTGGAGATGGGAGGTATCGACCGCCCTTCCTCTTATTAGCATACACTAGCTGAATGCCCGTGCGTTGCCACGGAACAATAAATTTAGACGTGAGTGACTGCTAAAAAGAAATCAAATATGATTTCATAAATATATGTTTTGAGAACAGACATGTAGGTGGCATACATGTATTTCTTGCAATCAATTCGAAACAAATCAAACATACTTCCCTTCCATGTAGTTGGCTAAGGAGAAAAATGAAGAACCGACAAACTTGATGATACACATGCTCATAGTTTCCTGTGGGTTGGGTGTTGCTCCTTTGGTTATTTAACATCCGATCTTGTTGCCAACCTATTGAATGAGCCGAGTCAATTTCAAAAGCTAGTTTGTTAGTGTCCGAATTAAGGAGGAATTGTAATTCGTACTTCGGTTGGTGTAGTAGCAGTATACACCTAGCATGTTTTCCAGTCATATCTAGACACGACATAATGTTTGCTATCTTTTGCTGTCCATTCTGCAAGGCTATTTGACTGACAAATCATCAATATGTCTGCACTTGGTGGCATTGGTATCTACTATATCTAAATAGCTAGCCCCCATTACTAGGAATTCTTTTGTTTCTCCTTGAGCCACATCACCTAAATTAGTTTAGCCATTGGATATACTCGATCGGACTACATTAGCCATTGGATTTATCCATTAAGAGCCACCAACGCATGCATGCAGTGCATATAGTAAATGATGCGTAAAAAGTGTTTTAATCAATTAAAAACTGATGCATGCATGCGTACATTTTTTATATGACGAGTCAAATAAAATAAGCCCATTTTGCACACTCCGATCATAGACCTAGTATTACACATCAATTTTCAGTTACTCTGAGTATTAGTTCCAAACTGATCAAAGAAGCAAATAAATGAAAAACTCATCGCTGAAACAAACAAATGGAATATGATATAAACTTCACTATGCAGTTATTGTGCTTCACTCCAAGGATGTTGAGAATCATACAAGATATGGTCCTGATTTATATATTAGCAAGGCCACAAAAGACCCATAGCTTGAGAGTACCACAAAAGTCCAAAATAATTGTTCTCAGTGGGCTCTCCCACTAGTGCAGAACCGGGCAATAGCACCGGTTCGTAAGGCCCTTTAGTGCCGGTTCGGTAACCGGCACTAAAGTGTGGGCACTAAAGGTCTCCCCCTTTAGTACCGGTTCAGCATGAACCGGTGCTAAAAGGCAACCACGTGGCACGAGCCAGCTCCGGAAGCAGGGAGCCCTTTAGTACCGGTTGGTGACACCAACCGGTATTAAAAGGTTGGGGGGGAGGGTTTGGGTTTATGATTTTTTTTTCATTTAATTTTGTGTTTTTCATTTAATTCTTTTTCGTTTGCTAGTATTTTACGATGCTACATATTGTACACGTTAGGCATATATATAAATAGAATTTCTAGTAGAACCGATCATATACATATATATCATCGAATGTCTCACAACCACCATTAATTCACACATATATACACACATGTATATATGTATACAATTAGGTAGCTATATACAATTTTTCATAATTGGTGCCTTCGGAGCCAGTGGCATTAGCCTATTTGGTGTCTTTGGAGCACGATGACAATTGGAAGTGGTTTATGGGGGCGGTAGCGGGTAATAGTACTATCCTTTGGGATCTATGACCTGGTCGAGCAAAAATCCCGCTATTTCCTCTTGAATTGCTTTTATGCGGTCCTCTGGTAGGAGCTGCTCCCGCACCTCTTTGAACTGTTAAGAAGGAGATCAATATGCATCTGTATTAGTTGTGTGACTAGATATCGATAATGGTGTAAAAATTGTGAATAGTGTTCTCATAAACGTACTCACTCCTGTCTTTGAGATCTGCTTCTTTCGGACGCCATCATGCGAATGTTCTCGCAAACGTAGTATGCACACAGATTATTCCCCGGCGCCTGCTTCAGGGCCTTTACGAGAATGGAATTTGATTAGATAATAATTAATCAAGCATGATAATTAAAGAGATGGCAGCTAGCTAGCTAGTACTACTTAATTACTTACCTTGGGTCGATACCATTTCAGATTTTTTTTCCATTGGCCTAGAGTGACGCTGATGAACTTTGCCCAAGCCCTGCCCGCCGACAAAGAAAATGAATAAAGGGGTTATTAAATAGTTCATATCAGGAATGACGAACTAAATAGGCTGAGATATAGTTAATAATGATTGAAATTACCTGTTGACTATCCTAGACACGATGGTGTAGTCACTTGGTTTTTTAAGTAGTGAATCTAGTACTTCAACTGTTCCTTCATCAACTTTAATGACTAACAAGATCCAGTGAAATCTGCATGCACACATGTTTGCATGTCTTAATTAAGCGGGCATATGTAAGCAAAAACATGTAGCTAGCTAGTAGGCAAAAACATAATTTTAGTACAAGACAGTGTGACTCACTCGAAGTTGTAAGGAAGTAGTATATCTTCATTGTATTTGAGGTGCTTGAAGAACTCTAGCATGCTTTTCTCTACACTTTTTTCGTAATATGGATCTA
Organism: Triticum urartu; assembly: GCF_003073215.2. Taxonomy (NCBI): domain Eukaryota; kingdom Viridiplantae; phylum Streptophyta; class Magnoliopsida; order Poales; family Poaceae; genus Triticum; species Triticum urartu. The sequence goes on along the minus strand of NC_053028.1, from coordinate 651,638,227 downwards.
ATTTCCATGTGTATTCATTAATGGTATTTGGTTCAACGTACCCAATGCCATAGCGTCCACCTTTTTTCATTTCATAAATCTTCATCCTGCATAATACCACAGAAAAGAATATAGTGAGGATAATTACAGGTAATGATTGATCAAAATGATCACTACAGCTAGCTTGAGACTTAAATTACAGAAAGAAATCACTTACAGACAATAGCAACTACAATAGATTTTTCGAGTGCATCTTGATTGTATAACTGAAATAGTTCTAAATACTCAACGGACACAGCTTTCTCATGGTAGTAATGATCCTTCTTGACATTCACCATGAGGGACTCTCGATTGGAAATCTTGGTAATGTCCATGTACCATTGATGCAATTCATACATTCTCGTTGGGAGCTTCTTGACCTCGTCTGGCTCGACCAAAGGTTGGCCCCGGACATATTTCCGTTTTATTTCCTCCTCTCTAAGCGGAGGCATGGGCTCGTTGTCGAGGAGTTGTCCAACAGTGATCTTGAGCATTTTAGCCTGCCTTATATGCTCCTCGGTTATTACCACATCGCCCAGCTCGGGAACGTAAACGGTTTGCCCACAATAATATTGGGCGCGCCTACTCTCATGTGTTGTTGGCACAACAAGCGGGGGGATTGATTGCGCCGCCTGTTCTCCCAGCTGGGGAATGGTTTTACCGCTCCTTTTGCCAGCTGATTTGCTCGAGCTCGAGCTCGCCTCTTTCTGTAGACGTGCTCGATTTAACTTCCTGAGGTGGCGCTCATAGTCTGTGTCAACAGGCTTGAGAGCTGGTGGTCTAGCCATACGAATGAAGTGGTCAATCTTTTCCTCAGGCACTTTCTCCCTTGGCGGCGGTGGCGGTTTCGGTGCAAAATGGGCTTCCACCTCGGCCTTCGATATGGTTGTGTTTTCCTCCTCGGACTTGTCGTAAGTCCTCTGCGGAAGAGGCGCGAGGCTGCTTGGACCATATTGAAATCGCTTGCCTCCGCCTGTACCTCCAGTACTACCTCGACTTGTACCGCTACGCACCATAGCTGAGGCGGCTCTCTTCCGTGATTGCTGAGGCGGCGAAGACGGCTGACGTGTCTGAGTTGGAGGAGGAGGAGTGGCCTGAACCTGTGCCGGACTTGGAGGAGGAGTGGTCTGACGCTTTGCCGGACTTGGAGGAGGCGGAGTGGCCTAAAGCTGTGCCGGACTTGGAGGAGGAGTGGCCTGACGCGTTGGTGGACTTGGAGGAGCGGGAGTCTGCTGACTCGGTGGCGGATTTCGACGAGGAGTCGGATGACGCGGTGTCGGTGGCCTTCGAAAGATGATGCAATCCTTTCTCCATAGGATGATACGATGGTTGGCCTCTCCCAGTGTGTGCTCCTCGTCACCTCCAGGAATGTCAAGCTCTAGCCCTGAATATTGGTTCACCACCTCATCAACCAAGACATGAGCATAGCCCGCTGGAATCGGGTTGCAATGGAAGGTTGCCTTGTGGGGATTTGTAAAAGCAACGGCGTCCGCCACCTTCATGGATATGTTCTTCATTTTGAAGTGTAGCTCGCAGTTAGTGTTCTCCATGATGTCATCCACTGGGTAGCTATCCAGCAATGTGTCGCCCGGGGCGGAACCCACGCTGCTTCTCGGCAAGGATGGGACGGTGCTATCCAATGCTGGATCATCCGCTAGCTTCTGCAGCTGCTGAGACCCCCTTTGTTGGCTAAGCGAGTCGATCCGCTCCTGCTGCCGCTGGAATTTGACTACCAAGTCCGCGTGCGCTGATTCTAGGCCTTGAAGGCATTCATAGTCCAGCTTCCTCTGCTCCTCCTCCATCTTCCTCTTCTTCTCCTCCGCAATCTTCTTTCTCGCACGGGTTTTGTAGTCGGCGTTCCAGTCCGAAAACCCCTCATACCACGGAATAGCGCCCTTGCCTCGTGTTCTTCCCAGGTGTTCAGGATTTCCCAGGGCACGCGTAAGCTCGTCATTCTCTCTGTTGGTCTCGAACACCCCCGGTCGAGCCTCTTCTATTGCAACAAGTAGCTTATCTTCGGCTCCGTCCAGACATGCCTTCTTCGAAACTTTTCCTGTCTTCGGGTCCAACTCCCCCCATGCGCATAGAACCAAGTCCCGCACTTGGGGGGGGGGGGCAGCTCAATGTTTCTGGAGTGACACCTGCAACCTCAATCTCTTTCTCAGACTTATACCACTTAGGCATTCCCACCGCATAGCCACCTGGCCCCAGCTTATGGAACTTATCCTTCTTTGTGGCATTGGCCTTGTTTATTCTCGACCGTTCCTTAGATAATTCCGAATCCTTGAATTTCATGAAATTGTCCCAATGAGCACTTTGCTTCTCTAGTGTTCCCTCGAATACTGGAGTCTTCCTTCTTCACGTACTTGTCCCATACATGATTCTTGTGGTTGTTGAATGCAACCGCCATCTTCCTAAGAGCAGCGTCCTTGACTTTCTCCACATCTGCATCAGTGAAATGATCTGGTAGGGTGAAATGTTCCATGAGCGTTTCCCAAAGCAGAAGTTTTTGTCTGTCGTCGACAAAAGTAACTCTTGGACGTGGATTTGCTGGCTCTCTCCATTCTTGAAGGGAGATCGGGAGTTGGTCCTTCACAAGAACTCCACACTGACGAATGAACTTGTCCGCAATCTTCTTAGGCGCTAATGGTTCGCCATTAGGTTTGATGGCCTCGATATTGTACTTTATGCCCACCTTCAACTTTTTGTTTGGGCCTCGTTTTCTGTTGCCTGAAGATTTGCTCGATCCGGATGGCTGAAAGAAGAAAGATCGATTCGTTAATATATCTTCAAGTCATTTAAAACATGTGATGATCACCAGATGCCTGCTTATATAAATATAAATACCTCGCCGTTCTTTGTTGTTTCAAGATCAACATTTTCTTTGTCATGTTCATAGTTCATGACTTCATCAATTCGGTCGTCGCGATCGAATATCATATCACCCTCCCCGATGTTGTTTAGATATTCAGAGCCGTCATAATCTTCTTCATTCTGATCATTATCTGGCCCGCGAGGATTGCGTATGATATTGAACAGGACCTCTTCTCCCTCTCTGCTGGTATTGTCCGCCATAGGTTTTATTTAACTAATCCAAAAGAAATATATTCAAATTACAATGCATGGATGCAATCAATTAATAAGGAAAAACTGAATCAATCATAGTACATGATAAGCATCATCGAATATAATCTCGGATACATCGTCTCGAATAATAGATATAATCTTGAATACATCGTCTCGAATAATAGATATAATCTCGAATACATCGACTCGAATAATAGATATAATATCGAATACATCACTAGCTATAGCTAGCTAGCAAGCTAATAAAGATCGAATACTATAGAGTAATCTAGGCCACTCGCGGTTCCTGAGGTGCGGGCGGTGGACACCCAAAGAGAAGGAACCATCACTGGATCATAGCTCGTGTGATCTCCCAAAAGAACCTGCCAGGTATTGGAGAACCTGACGTCCATAGCAAGCATGTAGTGATGGGCGTGCTCGTCCTCCTCCCTGACATGGCGACGTACCACCTCCGACGGGGCCGGCTCCCTCCGCACCGAAAGTGGCCCACGCGAACGCCACCAAAGGAGATCAGGGTCGACGACGGGACCCGGGGCCGGGTTCCTCACCAAGCGTCGCGCCCCTGAAGGTAGAACCTCTCAGTGCCAGCCCGGCGGAGCCCAGTCCCGGACATGGGTCCTCTGAAGCAGGACGTCGTCGCGAACGGGTCGACGGCGAGGATGCGGGCCGGGCATCGTCGACAACAAATACTATATGCCGCAAAAGTAACATTTTTTAAATGATTGGATTGTGATTTCTAACATTTCTATAACTAAAATTGTATGACTAATTTTTCTTTAACATTTCTAACATTTCTATATAACTAACATTTCTATAACATTAATACAAAAAAAACTAGCATTTCTATATAACTAACATTTCTATAACATTAATACAGAAAAAACTAACATTTCTATATAACTAAGATTTCTAACATTTCTAACACATTTCTATATATAACTAACATTTCTATAACATTAATACAGAAAAAACAGAAAAAACTAAAAACTAAAACAGAAAAACTAAAAACTAAAAACAGAAAAACTAAAAACTAAAAACATTGTGTGTGTGTGTGTGTGTGTTTCTGTGTATGTGTGTTTGTGTATGCATGTGTGTGCAGAGGCGACGGCGTCGGCGGCGCGGCGGCTTCGATTGGAGGGAGGAGAGGGGGGACAGGGGCTCACAGCGCGGGCGAGAGGTCGAGGCGACGGCGACGGCAAGTTCCAGGCGACGGCGACGGCGACAGCAACGCGGACCGGTGTGGGGATGGGGACGCGGGCCGATGCGGGGACGGGGACGGGCCAGCGACGCGGACGGCGTGACGGGGGTGGCGCGGAGTCGACGGGGACGGCGCGACGGGGGTGGCGACGGCGCGGGACTGGGCGGCGGCGATGAAGCAGAGGGAAGTGGAGAAGGGAACTGACGAAATTTTTCGAAGTGTTTTCTTATATAGAAAACACCTTTAGTACCGGTTGGAGCCACCAACCGGTACTAAAGGTCTCTTTTGGCCAGGCGAAGCGGCGGGAAGCGCACCCCTTTAGTACCGGGTGGTGGCACCAACCGGTACTAAAGACCCCCCCTTTAGTACCAGTTGGAGCCACGACCCGGTACTAAAGGGGGTGTAGTGACGCAGGTGCGGTGCGGCAAGTTTAGTCCCACCTCGCTAGCCGAGGGGCGCCCGCACTGGTTTATAAGCCCCAGTGCGGTAGCTCTCTCGAACTCATCTCCAAAGCAGGCCTACTGGGCCTACCTGTTCTGTGCTGCCCTGTGGGCCTATAGGGCCTTTGCGGGCCTGCATCCTAGCCCAACAACACGTTGGGTTTCTAGTCGTATGCAGGCCGCTTTGACCCAGTAGGTGGGCTTTTTTTATTTTATTGTTTTTTTGCTTTATTTATTTTTGTTTTATTTATTTTTGAGTTGTTTTTTGCTGTATTTAGAGTTTCTTTGTGAATATTTTTGCTTTAGGTACAAAAAATTACAAACTTTCTGTTAGTGCCCGTAGTTTTCAAATTTGAATAGTTTAAATTTTGAATTATTTGAAATTTCTGTGAATCACTACTTTGTGAATAACTTAACTTTGAAAATAGATTTTTCAGTGATTCTTTTTCTTATGTTTAATATTAGTGTGTTTTATCATTATATTCAATTTGGTAATGCTTAGCTTGTTTAAAAAATGAAATGCCTTTGTAACAGATGAGTTTTCGTCCGAAACCCTGATACTTCGAAAGAGATTGTTCATTTTGTACACGAAGTGCATCCAGTTTATTTGCACATAAAATTTCTTTGCGTTTCAAATGCCAAATCACATAACTAGCTACCCTAACTATTACAGAGATTCCCTCCTGGGTCTAAAACACAGAAGAAAATGATAATAGTGAAGCCGATATCACATCCCAGATCTTTGGGTGTGAAACTCTTTCTTCGCGTGTGTCCCTTTGCGCCGTAGCCATAGAAAATCTTCATCATTTAACTGGATGCTTGGGTCAATATTCACTGTGAATGGAGCAATTTCATCAAACTTTTCATAACCTCCTGACATGTCTGTCTTGTCATCCACTCCTACGATGTTTCTCTTCCCAGAAAGAACTATGTGCCGCTTTGGCTCATCGTACGATGCATTCGCTTCCTTATCTTTTCTTTTTCTCGGCTTGGTAGGTGGGAGAAGGGTAGGTGGGAGAAGGAGAGAGCCGGTGCCGTGTCGTTCTGATCCACTGGATGGCAAATCCTCTTGGTTGCGGTAGGATAAGTAGGTGTGCTGGGCTAGTTCACCCACTCTGGCCTAGTTACTTTGGTGTTGGCCTTGCGAGCCCGCGCCGCCCTTGTACGTGCTGGCGAGCTGCCGTGATCTGTGGCCCACATGTCAGGCATGTTGGGTGCGTTGACATCCCCTCTTCCTTGAGCTGAGGCTTGACCCCAAGCCTCCGCAGCCGGGAAGCGAGCTTGGACAGCGACTCGGTCCTCCCACGAGTCCGCCATGGCTGCCGAGTTGGACCAGCGAACCAACACTTGTTCCACCATGGCACCGCGTTGTTTGCTCCAGCGTTGATTGAGCACTTCCGCCGGCACTGCTGGTATGCCAGAGTGAACAACCAGATCACTATTCACTGGTGTACCTGGGAGGAGAGCGCGTCGCAATTGCGAGACATGGAAGACTGGGTGCACTTGCGACTGTTTCGGCAACTGAAGCTTGTAAGCCACCACATTGACACGGCTGATGATCTTGTAAGGTCCAAAGAAGCGGAATGCCAGCTTGTGACAGGCACGGGTTGCCACAGATGTTTGTATGTAAGGCTGAAGCTTCAAGTAGACGAGATCACCAACCTCAAATTCATGGAAAGACCTCTTCTTGTAGGCCTGTAATTTCATGCACTGGCGAGCGCGGTTGAGGTGTTGTTGCAATAGGTCTTGCACGACGGCCCTTTCGTCCAACGAGGAGCGCAGAGCAGGAACTGAGCAAGCACTTGTTGTTGTGATGCCCTACTGGCGAGGTTCATGCCCATACATAGCTCTGAAAGGAGACATACCGATGGTCGAGTGATAAGCAGAGTTGTACCAAAATTGTGCAAGAGGAATCCAAAAACTCCAGCGTCGGGGACAGGCTTGAGTGAAGCACCGAAGGAAAGTCTCCAGGCATTGGTTCACCCGCTCCATCTGTCCGTAACACTAGTAGAAAAATCCCCATTCGTCCCGGTTGATAAGGGCCTTTTGTCCCGGTTTGTGAACCGGGACTAAAGGGTCGTTACTAATGCACTAACCTTTAGTCCCGGTTCTTACACGAACCGGTACAGATGGGCCTGCACGTGGCCGGTGCGCCGAGCCCAGGCAGGAGGGCCTTTGGTCCCGGTTGGTGGCACCAACCGGGATCAATAGGCATCCACGCGTCAGCATTTCAGGGGCTGTGATTTATGTTTTTTTTGAAGGGGGGGGGTTGGGGGTTTTGGGGGTTTAATTTAGGTGTTTCATATATTGTGTTAGCTAGCTAATTAATAGAGAGAAGTGTCCTCTCTTATGTCCGTGCTTGGACGACGCTATATATACGTATATATAGAGAGGACTAGACACGCTAGCTAGTAAGCAAATAAAGGAAACAGAAGATCGTTATGAACATATGCATACAGAGAGAAGTGATATCGACCACCTCTCCTTCTCCAAGAGATTGGTCGAATAACAAGTTCTCGTATATCTATCCGACACTACCGGCTACATATATACAATAATTATCTCTTACAATATAATCTCCTAATTATATATGAACACAGGGTCCACATAGTATTCTCCGTCTTCAGCGATCACGTGGTCAAGGAAGAATGCCGCCAATTCCTCTTGAATTGCTCGCATACGATCTGGTGCTAGGAGTTCATCCCGCATCCGAAACATCTAAGTTCACGTGTAATCCAGTCATCAGACCGCTCCGGGTGTTTGGAGCGTAGCAAATTCTTGTGTTCATCCATATACGGAGCCACCAAGGCGGAATTCTGTAGAAATGTGTAATGTGTTTCAGTGAGAGAATGTCTGTCCATACATATTATTTGTTCCCCTCCTAGCGTGCCTTTTCCATCCAGTCTGCCCTTATGCCGCGATTCAGGAATACCAATCGGCTTAAGGTCAGGAATAAAGTCAATACAAAACTCAATGACCTCCTCATTTTCATGGCCCTTGGAGATGCTTCCTTCTGGCCTAGCCCGGTTATGAACATATTTCTTTAAGACTCCCATGAACCTCTCAAAGGGGAACATATTGTGTAGAAATACATGACCCAAAACGTTAATCTCTTCGCATAGGTGAACTAGGACGTGCGTCATGATGTTGAAGAAGGATGGTGGGAACACCAACTCGAAACTGACAAGACATTGCACCAAATCATTCTCTAACCTTGGTATGATTTCAGGATCGATTACCTTCTGAGAGATTGCATTGAGGAATGCGCATAGCTTCACAATGGCTAATCGAACGTTTTTCGGTAGAAGCCCCCTCAATGCAACCGGAAGCAGTTGCGTCATAATCACGTGGCAGTCATGAGACTTTAGGTTCTGAAACTTTTTCTCTGCCATGTTTATTATTCCCTTTATATTCGACGAGAAGCCAAACGGTACCTTAATACTGAGCAGGCATTCAAAGAAGATTTCCTTCTCTTCTTTGGTAAGAGCATAGCTTGCATGACCCTGATGTATGCCGTCTTTTCCATGCATACGTTGCTGGTCCTCCCGTGCCTCAGGTGTATCTTTTGTCTTCCCATACACGCCCAAGAAGCTAAGCAGGGTCACACAAAGATTCTTCGTCACGTTGCATCACGTCGATTGCGGAGCGGACCTCTAGGTCTTTCCAATAGGGCAGGTCCCAAAATATAGATTTCTTCTTCCACATGGGTGCGCATCCGTCAGCGTCATTCGGAACAGGTTGTCCACCAGGACCCTTTCCAAAGACCACCTTCAAATCCTTGACCATATCATGTACATCAGCACCAGTACAGTGGCGAGGCTTCGTCCGGTGATCCGCCTCACCTTTGAAATGATTGCCTTTCTTTCTTACGGGATGCCTGCTCGGAAGAAATCGACTATGTCCCAGGTACACATTCTTCTTACAATTAGCCAAATATATACTGTCGGTATCGTCCAAACAGTGCGTGCATGCGCGGGTTCCCTTGTTTGTCTGTCCTGAAAGGTTACTGAGAGCAGGCCAATCATTGATGGTCACGAACAGCAACACCTTTAGGTCAAATTCTTCCCCCATGTGCTCATCCCACGCACGTACACCTGTTCCATTCCACAGTTGTAAGAGTTTTCAACTAATGGCCTCAGGTACACATCAATGTCGTTGCCGGGTTGCTTAGGGCCTTGGATGAGCACTGGCATCATAATGAACTTCCGCTTCATGCACAACCAAGGAGGAAGGTTATACAAACATAGAGTCACAGGCCAGGTGCTATGGTTGCTGCTCTGCTCCCCAAAAGGATTAATGCCATCTGCGCTTAGACCAAACCATACGTTCCTTGCGTCATCTGCAAACTCCTTCCCGTACTTTCTTTCGATTTTTCTCCACTGCGACCCGTCAGCGGCTCTCAACTTTCCGTCTTTCTTACGGTCTTCTCTGTGCCATCGCATCGCCTTGGCATGCTCTTTGTTTTGGAACAAACATTTCAACCATGGTATTATAGGAGCATACCATATCACCTTGGCAGGAATCTTCTTTCTGGGGCGCTCGCCCTCGACATCACCAGGGTCATCGCGGCTGATCTTATAGTGTAATGCACCGCATACCGGGCAAGTGTTCAAATCCTTGTACTCATCGCAGTAGAGGATGCAATCATTAGGGCATGCATGTATCTTCTGCACCTCTAACCCTAGAGGGCAGACAGCCTTCTTTGCTTCATACATACTCTCGGGAAATTCGTTGTCCTTCGGAAGCATATTCTTTATCATTACCAGCAACTTTCCAAATCCCTTGTCAGATACACCATTCTCTGCCTTCCATTGTACAATTCCAGTGTGGTGCCCAGCTTTTTCTTGTCACCTACGCAATTCGGGTACAACAATTTTTTGTGATCCTCTAACATGCGCTGCAACTTCTTCTTCGCCAAATCACTTGCGCAGTTTCTCTTTGCATCGGCAATGGCCCGACCTAGATCATCAACGGGCTCATCCGATGCCTCTTCTTCAGCTTCTTCCCGCATTGCCGGCTCAACTTCTTCCCGCATTACCGGCTCAGATTCTTCTCTCATTGTTGTATCATCGTATTCAGGGAACCCATGGCTAGGATAGCTGTCGTTGTCCTCTTCTTCTTCATTGTCTTCCATCATAACCCCTCTTTCTCCGTGCTTGGTCCAAACATTATAGTGGGGCATGAAACCGGACTCAAACAGGTGGACGCGAATGGTTCTTGACGTAGAGTAATTGTGACCATTCTTACAGCCAGCACATGGACAAGGCATAAAACCATCCGCCCGCTTGTTTGCCTCAGCCGCAAGCAGAAAAGTATGCACGCCATTAATGAACTCGGGAGAGCATCGGTCATCGTACATCCATTGTCGGCTCATCTTCAATACACAGCACCGAAAACACCAAATTAATACAATACATAAAGTTCATACAACATTTAAATGCAACAAACAAATAAATCTCTAGCTAAAGAATTTAAATGCAACAACAAATGCGATCAAGATCGCAACTAAGGTAACAATTGATCCAACAGCATAATGATACCAAGCCTCACTATGAATGGCATATTTTCTAATCTTTATAATCTTCAAGCGCATTTTCTCCATCTTAATCTTGTGATCATCGACGACATCGGCAACATGCAACTCCAACTCCATCTTCTCCCCCTCAATTCTTTTCAATTTTCTTTCAAATCCTCGTTTTCTCTTTCAACTAAATTTAACCTCTCGACAATAGAGTCGGTTGGAATTTCTGGTTCAACTACCTCCTACATACAAATATCTATGTCAGCTTGATGGGCATAATTTTTCATAAACACGAAATGCAACAAATAGTTTTAAAAGAGAATATACCACATCCGAATCATAACAAGGGCGAGGGCCGACGGGGACAGATATCAAAACCATGACACTATGTATAACAAACAACGTACGGGTAAGATAATTATACGAGTAACTATATATCCAAATCACACAAACATCAATTTTTTACATAAAATTTCATGAACAAGAGGCTCACCACAAGGTGGTGCCGGCGACGGGACGGTGCGGGCGATCGACGGTGGTTACGACGGAGATTTAGAAGGCACTAAGTAAACCACACCTACATATGCAAACTAAGTGTTATTTTGACCTCAATTTGCATATAAATCAAATACTACCACATATAATTCCTCCCAAATTACTAAAACCCACAATTAATCACTATATAAACCAATGCAAGAGCTAATCTAGCAATGAGAGATGAAAGGACAAAGTTGCTAACCTTTTTGATCATTTGAATGGATGGGGGCCTGCAAATCTGGACAAATTTGGGGCAAATTTTGTGATGAACTCGAGAAGAAGAAGGGAAGAACAGAGAAGATGGAGAGGGGAAAGGGGGAAGAACAGAGTTCTGGTGGACGAAGGGTTTATATAGGACGACCTTTAGTACCGGTTCGTGGCACGAACCGGTACTAAAAGTGCTGGAGGGGCCCCACTCTGACAACATCCTGCCACCACTCTCATTAGTACCGGTTCGTGGCATGAACCGGTGCTAAAGGTTCGCCACGAACCGGTACTAAAGAGCTCCTCCAGCCTAGCCGTTGGAACCGGCATTAATGGACACATTAGTGCCGGTTCTGTTACAAACCGGGACTAATGTGTCTCACATTTGACCCTTTTTCTACTAGTGTCCACGTGGTGAATTAATTTGTTTCCGCCTGCACTATGCAGTAAATTAAAATTGCACAAAAGTTTTTTTTTCAATGGCACAATAGTTTTAGTAGTATCCTCCTAAAACTAATTTTTGTACTATAATGTTTGTTACTAAAGACAAGTTAATAAGATATTATGCTGTAATAATCTATGCAAGCAGGTCGCCTATACAACTAAATGCCATTAAAAGAAATTCAGTGGCCTAGTTTCCTTCCTTGTAAAGATATAGGGTGCCGAAGGTTTCATAGATAAGAACATAGTGATGCAAAACAAAGAGAAGGAAAAAACAGTTGACTCAGTTATATCAAATTGTTGTAATAGCCTTTGAGATACCCCGGTAGGCGATGTGTAATGTCTTTACCAAAAAAATGATGCATAATATCTGAACTTTTCTGATTTTTGTATTATTGCATGATGTGATAAAAACTTCCATGTATCAGAAACTTTAGCACACACTCAAAGGATGAAAGAAGATTAAACTTCTATTTCTAGATGCAGGTGAATACAGTTCAAAACCACATAAAATTATATGGGCTTAAAATGGACTATGAACACAACCAGGCAAACAAAAAACAGGCAATATTTTTGTCCTTACCTTCATACCTCAGCAGCAAAATTTCTATTCCATTGCCAAACACAACCTACAGAAAAAATCAGTACATTACTGCTACAGTTGGTGAGATGTTATCAAGCTTAGTGACAGAAGAAAAACATCACAATGTACCATCCCTTCAGATAGTGACCTCTTGGAGTTAAGCATATATGATTTCCAAAACAATAAGTGAGATGTTGTCAAGCTTAGTGACAGAAGAAAAATATCACAATGTACCATCCCTTCAGATAGTGACCTCTTGGAGTTAAGCATAGATGATTTCCAAAACAAGAAGTGAGATGTTTTATTTGGGACTCACCCAAACACACTTCTGCTCATTCTCTTTCTTAAACTATATATCTTCAATAATCTGCAATAGAAAATGGTGTCAAGAAAGACCAACTTAATAAAATGGGTTGCAACATATAGTCAATAACCATCCGGGTGCGTGCCATATTTCTTTTATGAAAAGCAGAACAAAGTTATTTATGTGCATCTCTAGTTATAAACCAACTGAAATTAGTAAAATGTCTGAGGTGAAAACACATAAAAATTAATGGACTAAAAAATAGCAGGATTGAGCACCACATCCCAAGTGTTGCATGTTGAAAAGGGTAATCGTTAAGACTTTAAGGTCGATCCATCATGAACAAAAGCCTGCACAAATTGTCAAATTCTGTAAAAAAAACAATATTAAGAGGACCGTTAACTAACACCTCAAGGAGCTTTTTGAAGCAGGGAAATTATCATGATTAACATGATTTTTGACAAGTCAAGAATTGTACCTTTTCCAAGCTTGACCTCCTATATGAAGTATCTTATACTACCCCCGTCCCTAAAATTTTGTCTTAAATTTGTCTACATACAGATGTACCTAGACACATTTTAGTGTTAGATTCATCCATATTTACATAAATCTAAGACAAACTTTTTGGGTCGGAGGTAATACAACATAGCAAGGTAGCCTATATGAAATAACAACTGGGACAATAAACAGAATTACTACTCAAGCTAACCGACCAAAAACTAATTGAAATATGCGATTTTAGAATCCACTCCATTCACTAAAAATGGAAAAGCAAAACATGGACTATATCAATAAATCTAGTACTCCCTCTCCGTACAGAAATATAAGAGCGTTTATATAAGTTAGGTTAGATCATAGCTTAGAACTACGTAAATTAGCACAATGAATCTAGATAAAATAGTGAAACCACCAGCTTGCTAGTTCTCTCTTTTGGTTGCCTATAGATCTCACATATTGTCAGAGTTCACCAACGATTGCTTGTCCAAGTAATATAGAAATCCTAACTGTACTTAGCCAGGTGATACATGTAGCTCCTCGGTTTTATCACCGTGAGTTGAAGAAGTATAAACAGTAAATACATTACATGCCAGTGTATCCGTGTGTTGCTAGCTAGTCGATCAATAGAATCCACCTGCTAGTTAAACAATCAATCCACCGGTTCAATCCATCTCAAGGTAAAGCTAGCTAGCTACGTTGTTAGCTGATTTAATCCATCTCAAGTCAAGCCAGGTTTGCTATGTGTTTGTTTGCATCGACCGAAAAGCACCGGCCAGTAGGCAGAATATTGGTTTCACGGGCACGAAGCAACAACAACGAAGGAAAGGATCGAGATCTACGCACCTGTGACACCAGAGTCGGAGGACGAAAAAAAATTAAGGTGTGGCAAACTGTCAACTAGACAAAATTGACGCCCTCTAAAAAAATTGATGCAAAAACATAATAGCCAATTCAAACTACACTGCACAGAATCTTTTAATGATGTCTAGAGAAGACACATGCAGTGGCGGGGATAGGCCGTGGGGTCGCGATGGAGTTAGGGATGGATGGATAGGCAGCAGCGGCGGCGTTTTCGGGCACAAATCGCCGGCGGCGGAGGCGGGCAGTCATCAGCGTAGCAGACTCAAATCGGCGGGTCGGCCACGGCTACGACGCTGCTGCCGGCGGTGGGGCCAGGGATGGGCCGACAGGCGACGGCGACGCATTTCATGGCAAAAATCACCAGCGGGCGGGCTGGCAGAGGTGCAATGAAGACGGTTGGGTGGTTGACACACTGCCGTTCCTTTTACATCTCCTAGAGGTGTAGATGCAAATTTGCACCGTGAGGTGTTGTGGTTTGCATCTTCGGGAGACGGAAATGTATTATTATTATTTTTGCATCTACACTATCTGTTGAAGAGGTATTTTTAGCCTCAGAGATGCAAAAGATAGTTATTTTGCATACATCTACGCAGTGGCGGAGCTTGGGCTGATTTTGTGGAGGGGCAAGAAATATGACTTTAGGCTGATTTTAACTGGGCATATGGGCTGAATACTAGGGGATATATGCTAGTTTTCTTATGGGCTAGGGGGGCAATGGCCCAGGTTGCTCTCCACTAAGCTCCGCCACTGCATCTACGTAGTGAGATGGGCATGTGCAGTGAAAGCGAGCTGGTTCGCGTACGTCTACGTAGTGAGATGGGCATGTGCTGGGCAACACATCAATTAAGCTGCCAGTTTGTGTGCTTTCGATCTACTTATGTGCTTCATCTAGCTTTGTTTGAATGAATCAATCTAGCGTAGTCTAAAACTAACGAGCAGTATATGTTTGCATTTTATGAAGAAAAGTATATGTTTATATATATATATATATATATATATATAAAGTTGGTGCCAAATCAAGGTGTGGCGGCTGCCACACCTTGCCCACTGGGCTCCTCCGCCAGTGTGTGACACAGTGACAGTCTCCTTAGCGGAGACACAGGGCCTAAAGATCGAGCAGTTGGCCTTCCACGCGTCCTAGTACCCCATCTGTTCCGCCGCACGGTCCTCGTCGTCAACGACGACCCATCGAATTCACATATAGGAGGATGCACACCCTCCTCGCATAGTTTCACGCTACAGACCCAAATCGTGGAAGCTGCCGGCTGTGGAACACGTCTTGGAGCAAGTGGATGGAGGGCAGAGGCAGACCAAGGCTCAACGGTGAGAAAGTGAGAGGGCGGGAGGGCGAGCCGTTAGCCCGTTACCCCTCGTCTAAACTAAAACCAAATGTGTCAGAACTCAGAACCAAGGAGTTGAAGAATCCAGCTTCAAAGGATGTACACTTTTGAAGGAATCTCACCGTGTAAGAAGTCGGAGAGGCTGCCCTTGGGAATGTAATCGAAGACGAGCAGCTTCTTCCCCTTGGGGCCGAGGTAGTAGGCTCTGAGCGAGAGCATGTTGGGATGTCGGACGTTACCGAGCGCCACCACCGCAGTCCCGAACTCCTCCTGGCCTCCCACAGCCGCTCAGGTCCACCATGCTGCCGTCCTCCAGCATCGCCTTGTACACCGTGCCGTACGTGATCTTCCCCATGATCTCTGCCGTGGTGCATAGCAGGTCATCGGCCGTGAACGCCAGCGGCCCGTCGAAGTGCATCAGCTTGCCACCCACGTCGCAGCCAGACTCCGCCTCGGACGGCCCCGGCTTCTTGCCTCGCCCGGCAGCTGCAGCGGCGCCGGCGCCGGTGTCCTTGTTTGACGACTGCTTCCTGCTCCGTGCTTCAGTGTATGAAGGGCAGAGGCGGAGCAGGGCTCAACGGTTCGGTAACGGGCTCGGGCTTGCATTTTGACTATTGAGACCTGATCCGGCCCGACAAATGCCTAGGTCTAGTGCGGGAGGAAGAAGAGAAGGAAGGAGAAGGGATGGGAAGAGAGGTGGACTAACACACCGACCGAGCCGAAAAGATACATTTACATGGCCAGCCGAACGAATAATAGACACGTGAAGTATGACACAGTCCAAAGAATGAAAATCGGAGTTTGTTACAAACTTTACAAACTACAACACCTCACCCTAAAGCCAACTATCTACTAGTAGATCAACTTCTGTCGGCATATCAGGGATGCAGCCCAAAGCCAGTCAAGTGATCAAAGGAACATCATCCACGTTAACATGCTTACACACCAAATCATTGCAGCAGGGAAACTGACAAGAGGTGTAAATACCCACAACAGGAATAATCATACGAGATAGGACATAAAGGTAAAATAAAAGCCACAAACAAGAGGATAGAATGAAGTTGATCAAACTATCAGAGAGTGGTGCCAGCAGAACATCTTCATTTCTCATCCATTAGCCGCTAGTAATCCGCATGACTCCAGGGCGCCATCCATGCGAAGTATTGAACGCCTCACTTGTCACCGTTCTAGAAGTTTTACCCCCACATCAACTCCCTTTGATCTTCCTGTTTTTCTGCAATATTGACCAAGAACTTGTAAGAGCAAAATTTATGAAGAATCACAAAAGGACTAAGCATGCATCCTCTTGCGGGCAAAGCATACAACACTTCTACAGGTCTTGATACCATAGCAGTGCAGAAATGCCCACATAGAGCTTCATCTTTTTTTCCTTCCCAAATTGAGGAAGCCAAATGGAAAAAACATTTTTAACATGAACAACAATAGAAGGTACACTCAAAGTGTAATATGAACTGATAAATTGTAGACAGACTTGGGAAAAGGTAAGTAGCAGTTACTGAGTGGCGCTCGAAAGAGGCAAACTCGTGAAGGAGTGAAGTATGTAGTTTAATCGTAAAAGTGACTTAGTTGTTTCATGCCCAACATGACGACGAGGTATGTCATTGAAGCGATGATACAATGAAGTGGAGTCCTTAGAGGAGCCGGCCAGATGTGCCAGAGATCAACAAAGCGACGAGGTCAGTGTTGCGGTATATTAGCATCAGTGCCGTGACCGAGTCCGAGTAGCGGCGAAGTTGGTGCACAGAGCACGGAGTGATAATGTAACCTGTGTATGGATAATAGCAGAAGCAATGTAATAATCTCTTGAGGTAATTTGATATGTGCTGAATAAGTTGGTTAAATAACACCCATAGTGTGCGAGGGTCTTGCTGGTTCGGGACCAACAAGAGTCTGATAGAGCGAATGATCCAATCAAACTTGTCGAAGTGAAGGATCCAACTGAACTCGTTGGAGTACTGGACTCAAACGAAGCAGAAGTGTAATGTTCCGATTGAGTTGTAGCCACGGGACTGATGTAAACCAGATCAAAGAGCTTTCTTGCATCTGCAGCAAAGAGCTCTCTCTCTCTCTTCGGACCCCTCGACCCCGCGTACCCCCCGCGTCGCCTCCCCGAGCGAGGCGATCGAGGCGGCCCTCTCTTCCCCCCCGCCTAGCCCTCCTCCCTTCGCTCCCTCTCGCCGCTGCCGTCGGCCCGCGTGGCCGGGCGCTCCGTGCGGCGCCGTTCTTGGCTGGCGGTGGCGGCCCCTCTCCTTTCTCCCATCGCGGTTCCCGGCTCGGGCGGCGTATTCCGGCGGCGGAGCTCCTCGACGGGCGGCGTTCTAGTGCAGATCAGGTAGCTGTGTGGCGGCGGGGCGGCCCTCATGTCTACTACACAACCTTCTTCTTGTAGACGTTGTTGGGCCTCCAAGTGCAGAGGTTTGTAGGACAGTAGCAAATTTCCCTCAAGTGGATGACCTAAGATTTATCAATCTGTAGGAGGCGTAGGATGAAGATGGTCTCTCTCAAGCAACCCTGCAACCAAATAACAAAGAGTCTCTTGTGTCCCCAACACACCTAATACAATGGTAAATTGTATAGGTGCACTAGTTCGGCGAAGAGATGGTGATACAAGTGGTATATGGATGATAGATATGAGTATCTGTAATCCGAAATTATAAAACAGCAAGGTAACTAATAGTAAAAGTGAGCATCAACGGTATTGCAATGCGTTGAAACAAGGCCTAGGGTTCATACGTTCGCTAGTGCAAGTTCCCTCAACAGTAATAACATAATTGGATCACATAACTATCTCTCAACATGCAACAAAGAGTCACTCCAAAGTCACTAATAGCGGAGAACAAATGAAGAGATTATGGTAAGGCACGAAACCACCTCAAAGTTATTCTTTCCAATCAATCCGTTGGGCTATTCCTATAAGTGTCACAAACAACCCTAGAGTTCGTACTAGAATAACACCTTAAGACACAAATCAACCAAAACCCTAATGTCACCTAGATACTCCAATGTCACCTCAAGTATCCGTGGGTATGATTATACGATATGCATCACGTAATCTCAGATACATCTATTCAACCAACACATAGAACCTCAAATAGTGCCCCAAAGTTCCTACCGGAGAATCACGACGAAAACGTGTGCCAACCCCTATGCATAGGTTCATGGGCGGAACCCGCAAGTTGATCACCAAAACATACATCAAGTGAATCACGTGATATCCATTGTCACCACAGATACGCACGGCAAGACATACATCAAGTGTTCTCAAATCTTTAAAGACTCAATCCGATAAGATAACTTCAAAGGGGACACTCAATCCATTACAAGAGAGTAGAGGGGGGGGGGAAACATCATAGGATCCAAATATAATAGCAAAGCTCGCGATACATCAAGATCGTATCACCTCAAGAACACGAGAGAGGGAGAGATCAAACACATAGCTACTGGTACATACCCTCAGCCTCAAGGGAGAACTACTCCATCCTCGTCATGGAGAGCACTGGGATGATGAAGATGGCCACCGGAGAGGGATTGCCCCCTCCGGCAGGGTGCTAGAACGGGTCTAGATTGGCTTTCGGTGGCTACAGAGGCTTCTGACGGCAGAACTCCCGATCTATTGTGCTCCCGGATGTTTTTAGGGTATATGGAGATATATAGGCAGAAGAAATACGTCATGGGGGCCACGAGGGGCCCACGAGGGTGGAGGGCGCGCCCAGGGGGGTGGGCGCGCCCCCCTGCCTCGTGGCCTCCCCGTAGATCCCCTGACGTGCACTCCAAGTCTTTTGGGCTTCTTCTGATCCAAAATAAGTTCCGTGAAGTTTCAGGTAAATTGGACTCCGTTTGGTTTTCCTTTTCTACGATATTCTAAAACAAGGTAAAAACAGAAGCTGGCACTAGGCTCTGGGTTAATAGGTTAGTCCCAAAATTATATAAAAGTGTATAATAAAGCCCATAAACATCCAAAACAGATAATATAATAGCATGGAACAATCAAAAATTATAGATACGTTGGAGACGTATCAGCATCCCCAAGCTTAATTCCTGCTCGTCCTCGAGTAGGTAAATGATAAAAACAGAATTTTTGATGTTGAATGCTACCTAACATATTCATCATGTATTTCTCTTTATTGTGGTAAGAATATTCAGATCCTTAAGATTCAAGACAAAAGTTTAATATTGACATAAAAATAATAATACTTCAAGCATACTAACCAAGCAATCATGTCTTCTCAAAATAACATGGCCAAAGAAAGCTATCCCTACAAAATCATATAGTCTGGCTATGCTCCATCTTCACCACACAAAGTATTTAAATCATGCACAACCCCGATGACAAGCCAAGCAATTGTTTCATACTTTTGATGTTCTCAAACTTTTTCAATCTTCACGTAATACATGAGCGTGAGCCATGGACATAGCACTATATGTGGAATAGAATAGTGGTTATGGAGAAGAAAAAAAAGGAGAAGATAGTCTCACATCAACTAGGCGTATCAACGGGCTATGGAGATGCCCATCAATAGATATCAATGTGAGTGAGTAGGGATTGCCATGCAACGGATGCACTAGAGTTATAAGTGTATGAAAGCTCAACAAAAGAAACTAGTGGGTGTGCATCCAACTCGCTTGCTCACGAAGACCTAGGGCATTTTGAGGAAGCCCATCATTGGAATATACAAGCCAAGTTCTATAATGAAAGATTCCCACTAGTATATAAAAGTGGCAACATAGAAGACTCTCTATCATGAAGATCATGGTGCTACTTTGAAGCACAAGTATGGTAAAAGGATAGTAGCATTGCCCCTTCTCTCTTTTTCTCTCATTTTTTTATTTTATTTTTTTATTTTTTATGTGGGCCTTTTCTCTCTTTTTTATGGCCTCTTTCTTTTCTCTTTTTTTCGTCCAGAGTCTCATCCCAACTTAGGGGGGAATCATAGTCTCCATCATCCTTTCCTCACTGGGACAATGCTCTAATAATGAAGATCATCACACTTTTATTTACTTACAACTCAAGAATTACAACTCGATTCTTAGAACAAGATATGAAACTATATGAATGCCTCCGGTGGTGTACCGAGATGTGCAATGACTCATGAGTGACATGTATGAAAGAATTATGAATGGTGGCTTTGCCACAAATACGATGACAACTACATGATCATGCAAAGCAGTATGACAATGATGGAGCGTGTCATAATAAGCGGAACGGTGGAAAGTTGCATGGCAATATATCTCGGAATGGCTATGGAAATGCCATAATAGGTAGGTATGGTGGCTGTTTTCAGGAAGGTATATGGTACCAGCGAAAGTTGCGCGATACTAGAGAGGTTAGCAATGGTGGAAGGGTGAGAGTGCGTATAATCCGTGGACTTAACATTAGTCATAAAGAACTCACATACTTATTGCAAAAATCTATTAGTTATCGAAACAAAGTACTACGCGCATGCTCCTAGGGGGATAGATTGGTAGGAAAAGACCATCGCTCGTCCCCGACCACCACTCATAAGGAAGACAATCAATAAATAAATCATGCTCCGACTTCATCACATAACAGTTCACCATACGTGCATGCTACGGGAATCACAAACTTCAACACAAGTATTTCTCAAATTCACAACTACTCAACTAGCATGACTCTAATATCACCATCTTCATATCTCAAAACAATCATCAAGTATCAAACTTCTCATAGTATTCAATGCACCTTATATGAAAGTTTTTATCATATCCCTCTTGGATGCCCATCATATTAGGACTAAATTCATAACCAAAGCAAACTACCATGCTGTTTAGAGACTCTCAAAATGATATAAGTGAAGCATGAGAGTTCATCTATTTCTTCAAAATAAAACTACCACCATGCTCTAAAAGATATAAGTGAAGCACTAGAGCAAATGACAAACTACTCCGAAAGATATAAGTGAAGATCAATGAGTAGTCAAATAATTATGCAACTATGTGAAGACTCTCTAACATTTAATAATTCCAGATCTTGATATTTTATTCAAACAGCAAGCAAAACTTAAATAAAATAACATCTAAGAATAGCAAACATCATGTGAAGAAGCAAAAACTTAGGATCAACCGATACTAACCGATAGTTGTTGAAGAAGAAAGGTGGAATGCCAACCGGGCATCCTCAAGTTTAGACGCTTGAGACTTCTTGAAATATTATCTTGGGATGCCTTGGGCATCCCCAAGCTTGAGCTTTTGTGTCTCCTTAATTCCTCTCATATCACGGTCTCCCTAAACCTCAAAAGCTTCATCCACACAAAACTCAACAAGGACTCGTGAGATAAGTTAGTATAAACCATTGCAAAAACCTTATCATACTCTACTGTAGCAAATCACTAAAATTATTATTCAACATTGCATACTAAATGCCTCTGCATATTTAATAGTCCTATCCTTAAATAGAATCATTAAAGAAGCAAACATATGCAAACAATGCAAGCATAACAGCAATCTGCCTAAACAGGACAATCTGTAAAGAATGCAGCTAGATCCATATTTCCCTAACTCCAAAAATTATGAAAGAAAATTACCACTGTAGAAAATTTATCAAAGCTTAATATGCAAAAGGTTTCAACATTTTATCACATTCTGACTTTTCTAGAGAATTATTGCAACAGCGGTAAACTTTCTGTTTTCAAACAGCAACATGAAGACTTGTAAAATAGGCATAGTAAAGGCTATCAATGCCACTTTTATTGAAATAAAAGATGCAAAACATTGTTCTAAATGATAGCAAGCAAATTCTAACAAAATAAATTGACGCTCCAAGCAAAACACATATCATGTGGTAAATAAAAATATAGCTCCAAGCAGGGTCGGGCCCACAGTGGTGCAAAAGGTGCGGCCCGCACATGGCCCAAAATTCTGGGGGGCCCCATAATTTTTATGCAGGTCTAGTAATAGTTTACGTTACTGGGCCGAGCATCGAGCGACCAGGCCCAATTAAGCGATAGCGACCAGGCCATCGAGCGTCGAGCGCGATCCTGGACTCCTCCTACTCGATCGCTAGGAGGGTTGCATGCGACGAGGCCATCACTACGTTATCCGGAAAAAAACTACATTGCTACAGCCTACAGGGATCGGGATCATGGCCAGTGGCGGAGCTTCAAAGAAAATGTTGGGCGGGCCAGACAAAGGGAGAGCACCGATTTTTTTAGATTCTGAGTCATAGGCATTAGTCTGTAATACAGGATTACAGATGGAGTGAGAATATATGTGTATATCAATTGAGTTTTGAAATTATCTTTTTTTCTTTTGACAACCAGATCAATTCTTCTCTAGGTGTGACCGTGTGAGTGAGCTTGCTTACCATTTCTTATGGCTACCCAATATATGTTGTGATATGTAAAATGCAAAGAACAATTGAGTGGAAAATCAGGACACCTAATTAAGCAATTGCAGGAAAATTAGATGTACAATGTAGTACTATTTGCATCTAATCCATGTCCCTCGATTGAGTGGAACAACCAGGACTATATGATGGACAAAATAAGCATATGGACACTCTATATCTAATTACATCGTTGAACTCAGAATTTGGGAACACAAATTAGATTAGCTGTGATCTCTCGCTGAATCTTAATTGCAGGGAATTTAGATGGAGTTGTTGCTTGATTGGCCGATGTCTCTGGCTCTCTGCCTCCTGCTTGATGCGGCCGTGAGAAACAGCAGGAGCGGCTGCGTGCGAGAGAGCTGGACTTGCTTGCGAGTGAGAGACCTCGAGAGCTTTGGATCTATCGTATGCTTACTGGGCTGCAGGTGGGCTTTCCTTAGATGCACATGTAAAATCAAAAGTGTAAAAAACCTGGGCGGGCCATGGCCCAGTTTGGCCCCAACAAAGCTCCGCCCCTGATCGTGGCTACCCTACACAGGAAAAGAACGCCTCGTCCCTCGCCGCCTGGAGCCCTTGACATCGACTCCTCGTCCCGCCTCGTCCCTCGGTGGCTCTGGCTGGGTCCCTGACTCCCCGGTCCTTAGATCGATCGGAATTCGGACTAAGCGACATGTCGTTGGCTGCTGCCGCCGTTTCCTTCCTGTCTCCTTTCTCAAATTTCAGACTCGTTGACGTCGTCTCGTCAGATTGATCGGCGATCGACTCTAGCTTTCAGGTTCTTAGTGAGTCATTCTTTTTGATTAACTTTGGTTCCTATTCCTAATTCCTAATTTTCTAATTAATTATTGGCAGGGATCGTTATTTCATTAGATATTGGTTCTTACCTCCTCGGTTAAAGATCACAGGACCGAATATTAGATTACCAAAAGATATTTGGTTTCTTATTTACCTCTAAAACATTGTGTTCATTGGATAAGGATAGTTTGAAATCTTCCTGTGTTAATCTTGAGACAGCCCTTATGAAGGATAAACAATCTGATATTGATGCCAATGATCTATTTGTTGAGTTTAAGTTTCTTCAAAAATTTCATGCCAAAAGAAAATATCGGACCTGTTGAAATTCTGAATTTTTTAAAGCAGCATGATTTTTTCCCAATGCAAGTATTGCATATAGAGTTCTGTTGACCATTCCTATGACAGTTGCATCGGCAGAAATAAGTTTTTCTAAATTGAAGCTATTGAAGTCCTATATGCGCACTACTATGACACATCAAAGACTCAATGATTTGGCTACAATAGCATGGCACTTGAGAGTGAAGTGTTGGAGAAGATTGATTACGAGGGTATGATTGAAGATTTCATTTCAAAGAATACTACAATAATGAGGATGTTCAAGTAATTAGCAAACTAGAGTTGGATAGGTATGACCTTTTTATGTGTGCAATTGTTATGTAAGACATTACATTATATACATTATAATTTTTTGTGAGATATATATATATACATTATAATTGCTCGTTAGTTCATTTTTGTGAAATAGGGCTTCATTTTTTAGTTTCGCACAGGGCCCCGAATTTTGCCGGCCCGGCCCTGGCTCCAAGTAAAGTTACCGATGAACGAAGACGAAAGAGGGGATGCCTTCCGTGGCATCCCCAAGCTTAGGATTTTGGTTGTCCTTGAATATTACCTTGGGGTGCCTTGGGCATCCCCAAGCTTAGGCTCTTGCCACTCCTTATTCCATAATCCATCAAATCTTTACCCAAAACTTGAAAACTTCACAACACAAAACTTAAGAGAAAACTTGTAAGCTCCGTTAGTATAAGAAAATAAATCATCACTTAGGTACTGTTGTGAACTCATTATAAATTCTTATTGGTGTAATATATATTGTATTCCAACTTATATATGGTTCATACCCTCCGATACTACTCATAGATTCATCAAAATAAGCAAACAACACATCGAAAACAGAATCTGTCAAAAACAGAACAGTCTGTAGTAATCTGGATCAAACGTATACTTCTGGAACTCATAAAATTCTCAAATAAATTGCTGGATGTAAGAAATTTATCTATTAATCATCTGCAAAAATAATTAACTAAATAGCACTCTCCAATAAAAAAATGGCAGCAATTCTCGTGAGCGCTAAAGTTTCTGTTATTTACAGCAAGATCAACAAGACTTTCCTCAAGTCTTCCCACCGGTTCTACTTGGCACAAACACTAATTAAAACATAAAAACTCAATCATAACAGAGGCTAGATAAATTATTTATTACTAAAGAGGAGCAAAAAGAAATGAACTAAAATAAAATTGGGTTGCATCCCAATAAGCGCTATTGTTTAACGCCCCTAGCTAGGCATGATGATTTCAATGATGCTCACATAAAGGATAAGAATTGAAACATAAAGAGAGCATATTGAACAATATGACTAGCACATTTAAGTCTAACCCACTTCCTATGCATAGGGATTTTGTGATCAAACAACTTGTGGGAACAAGAATCAACTTGCATAGGAAGGCAAAACAAGCATAACTCCAAAATTTTAAGCACATAGAGGTGAAACTTGATATTAGTGCAATTCCTACAAGCATATATTCCTCCCTCGTAATAATTTTCAGTAGCATCATGAATGAATTCAACAATATAACCAGCACCTAAATAATTCTTTTCATGATCTACAAGCATAGAATTTTTATTACTTTCCACGTAAGCAAAATTCTTCTCATGAATAATAGTGGGAGCAAACTCAACAAAATAATTATCATGTGAGGCATAATCCAATTGAAAACTAAAATCATGATGACAAGTTTCATGGATATCATTATTCTTTATAGCATAAGGGTCATCACAATAATCATCATAGATAGCAACTTTGTTCTCATAATCAATTGGAACCTCTTCCGAAATAGTGGAATCATTACTAAATAAAGTCATGACCTCTCTGAAACCACTTTCATCAACATAATCATCATAAATAGGAGTCATGCTATCATCATAATAAATTTGCACATTAAAACTTGGGGGACTAAAAATATCATCTTCATCAAACATAGCTTCCCCAAGCTTGTGGCTTTAAATATCATTAGCATCATAGATATTCAAGGAGTTCATACTAAAAACATTGCAATCATGCTCATCATTCAAAGATTTAGTGCCAAACATTTCAATACATTCTTCTTCTAACACTTTGGCACAATTTTTCTTCCCATCATACTCACGAAAGATATTAGAAAGATGAAGCGTGTGAGACAAACTCAATTCCATATTTTTGTAGTTTTCTTTTATAAACTATACTAGTGATAAAACAAGAAACTAAAAGACTCGATTGCAAGATCTAAAGATATACCTTCAAGCACTCACCTTCCCGGCAACGGGTCAGAAAAAAGCTTGATGTCTACTACACAACCTTCTTCTTGTAGACGTTGTTGGGCCTCCAAGTGCAGAGGTTTGTAGGACAGTAGCAAATTTCCCTCAAGTGGATGACCTAAGATTTATCAATCCGTAGGAGGCGTAGGATGAAGATGGTCTCTCTCAAGCAACCCTGCAACCAAATAACAAAGAGTCTTTTGTGTCCCCAACACACCCAATACAATGGTAAATTGTATAGGTGCACTGGTTCGGCGAAGAGATGGTGATACAAGTGGTATATGGATGATAGATATGAGTATTTGTAATCTGAAATTCTAAAAACAGCAAGGTAAATAATGGTAAAAGTGAGCATCAACGGTATTGCAATGCGTTGAAACAAGGCCTAGGGTTCATACGTTCGCTAGTGCAAGTTCCCTCAACAGTAATAACATAATTGGATCACATAACTATCCCTCAACATGCAACAAAGAGTCACTCCAGAGTCACTAATAGCGGAGAAAAAACGAAGAGATTATGGTAGGGTACGAAACCACCTCAAAGTTATTCTTTCCAATCAATCCGTTGGGCTATTCCTATAAGTGTCACAAACAGCCCTAGAGTTCGTACTAGAATAACACCTTAAGACACAAATCAACCAAAACCCTAATGTCACCTAGATACTCCAATGTCACCTCAAGTATCCGTGGGTATGATTATACGATATGCATCACACAATCTCATATTCATCTATTCAACCAACACATAGAACCTCAAAGAGTGCCCCAAAGTTCCTACCGGAGAATCACGACGAAAACGTGTGCCAAGCCCTATGCATAGGTTCATGGGCGGAACTCGCAGGTTGATCACCAAAACATACATCAAGTGAATCACATGATATCCCATTGTCATCACAGATACGCACGGCAAGACATACATCAAGTGTTCTCAAATCTTTAAAGACTCAATCCGATAAGATAACTTCAAAGGGGAAACTCAATCCATACAAGAGAGTAGAGGGGGGGGGGAGAAAACATCATAGGATCCAAATATAATAGCAAAGCTCGCGATATATCAAGATCGTATCACCTCAAGAACATGAGAGAGAGAGAGAGAGATCAAACACATAGCTACTGGTACATACACTCAGCCCCGAGGGAGAACTACTCCATCCTCGTCATGGAGAGCACCGGGATGATGAAGATGGCCACCGGAGAGGGATTGCCCCCTCCGACAGGGTGCCGGAACGGGTCTAGATTGGCTTTCGATGGCTACGGAGGCTTCTGGCGGCGGAACTCCCGATCTATTGTGCTTCCGAATGTTTTTAGGGTATATGGAGATACATAGGCGGAAGAAGTACGTCAGGGGGGCCACGAGGGGCCCATGAGCGTGGAGGGCGCGCCCCCTGCCTCGTGGCCTCCTCGTAGATCCCCTGACGTGCACTCCAAGTTTTCTGGGCTTCTTCTGATCCAAAAATAAGTTCGTGAAGTTTCAGGTCAATTGGACTCCGTTTGGTTTTCCTTTTCTGTGATATTCTAAAACAAGGTAAAAACAGAAACTGGCACTGGGCTCTGGGTTAATAGGTTCAAAAATGATATAAAAGTGTATAATAAAGCCCATAAATATCCAAAACAGATAATATAATAGCATGGAACAATCAAAAATTATAGATACGTTGGAGACGTATCAGGCCCCTTGGCGGCGGTGGTGGCTGGCGGCGGAGCTTGACCGGCAGCGCCTTGCAAGCCCAGATCTGGGCCCCTTTGGGCCCGATCTGGGTCGGGGTGGGCCGGCTTGACCTCCGGCGAGTTGCCTCCGGCTGGGCTGGCGAGCCACGGGAGACGGGGGCGGCAGCTATTGCGCCGCGTCTGCTGCAGTGTGGCGGCGGGAGCTTAGCGGGCCCGATCTTGGCCTGGCTGGGCAGTTGGCCCGGCGTGCTCCTGCTCTGCGTCTGGTCTGCTACCGCCTGAGCCGGTGGAGGTTGTCCCCTCCCACGTGGCTGCGGTACTGCCAGCCCCTGTCAACGGTGGTTTTGTTCGGCCTGGCCGGCCTTGCGACGGATGTCGTGGTGAGACGATGGTGGTGTCCTCGTGGCTGTGGTGGCGCATGTTGGTGGGCGGTAGGCAGGGTGGAGCCAACAATTGGTACTGGGTGATGGGTGTGAGAGGTAGGGAGAAATCTCTGTCGGTCCTGGCCGACTACGACACGGTGGCGCCTGTGGGCGCCGCCACTCTTCTTGAAGGGCGTCGGGTATACTTCTCCCTCACTCCCCTCCGCGTAGCGAGAGAAATCCTAGGACTCATCCGGGCACCAGCGTCGTCGTCGTCGCTTGAAGGTGCTGCTTGGTACTCGGCGATTCGATGGCATTGGAGTGTGGCGGAATTCTTCGATGGGCGCAGCGGTTGCGGGATGCTACAGCTTTCGTTGAGCCGGTGTTGCTCGCATTTCTTTCTCTTATTTTCTCTTGTTTTCTTTTAGGCATGATTGTGCTGTCTGCCCCAGCGTGGTTTCGTTGGTTGTATCGGTGACGGTTGCTTTGTAATACAAAGCGGGGGAAACCCTATTTCGACTGATGTAAACCATTTGAGGTTTAAAGAGAACACATGGTGTTCATAAGCATGGCATGAGTGACTAAGCTAAAATCCAAGTTGGACTCGTAAGTCAAATAATCAATACTACGCAAGTACATGAAAATAAACAACCAAGCGTAGAGGTACGCTCGATGACATGGCCTCTTAGTGAACGTTGTGTGTGAATTACAGGACGCTCGGAAACACGAAAATAACTATATAATAGAATGCAGTGCATGAAGAATAACTTAGCTGTCCAATGACGCACGAGCGACCAAGTCCCGTGCACGAGTGGGCACATGGTGTAGAGGTGTCCAACCAAATGGCGGCATGCGGGGCGGCCGAGTTAAGCATGTAGTTGAAGATGTGCCCAACCAAGTAATGGCGCACGGGGCGGCCAAGTCCCTGCATGTCATTGTGTTACTCATGTGCACGAACGTGTCCAACCTGAGTGGCCACGGAAGGGGCAGCCGAGTGCCTGAACGTTCAGTCTGAGTGGACAATGCAGCCGGGTGAACTCTCCCGAGTAACCAGGGGCCGTTCTCCCAAATCCGTCCACTGAGCACCGATGATGGAGGGCTGAGCCGCTCAACGCCGGAGGGAGGAGCTGGTCGGCGCTGGGGTAGGAACCGCTCGGCGCTAGAGGGAGGAGCCGCCGAGCACCCGCACTGTGCTTTACTCGCGTCTAATTGAAAGATCCATCGAGTGACCCTGCAAGTTAGCCAGTACAGCCGCGAATGTGTTCCGCCAGGCCAAAATGCCTTTGCCCTGATGCTACTTGCCAATTGAGTGCATGCATGCACTACCATACGGGAGCTATGGATGCATGCATCAGTCGGCTCGGTTGGAGCATGCGAAGAGATCGTGCATATGTGGCCTCACTTTCTGGTATGGACGCACTAACTAATTATTACGCATCGTGGGGCATGGGAAGAGATCGCGCACGCACGGAGGGCTCTTCCGGTCTCCCCGCGCGGAGGAAAATGACAAGCCGGAGTCCTGCGCGATGTCCACTAATTGGCCGCAGTGATTAGGTAACTGGCACTGCAAATCCTCGCTAATTGGCCGCAGTGATTAGGTAACTGGCCCCCTCAGACTAGTCATAGTGGGTAGTAACTTAGAGTAGTAACATGCATATGTTACTAGTCTATGTTACTACCTCCACAGTGGGTAGTAACATATGTGTTGTGTCATGCATCACTTTATTCATTAGGTTATAGACTCATCTTTTCTTAATACGTGTGATGTTACAGTAACTAGATATGTTATCACATATCTCTCTTTCTTCATTAATTACATGTCACATCATCTATTTTGCCTAGATAAATATGATGTTACCACCTATGTTACTCCCACTGTGGGTAGTCTCAGAATAAATTAGGTAACTAGCGATGGAAATCCTCACCTCTGGCTCGACATTATTCGAGCTAAATACCTGCGGGCCAACCCCTAGCGTTTGCGCAAAGAGCCGGGCGATGGATGAGACTTGCTTGCTCCCTGCGCGTACGCCCATCCGTGCTCCCGCATACGTGGCTTGATTTGATTGGAACAAAATAAGGCTCGGCCCCATCCCTTTAGAATCAGGGGGATGATTGGATTAGAAATAAAAAAAGAAAAAAGACAGCCGTAGGATGAAGTGGGAGCATGGGACCATGCGATTATGCCAACTCCGGGACCGATAGAACTGAACCTCCTTTGGGAGATTAAGCTGTCGTTGAAGATTAGGATCTTCCTGTGGCAATTAGTGCGCGGACGAGTCCCCTCCAGTACGGAGGTGCTGAAGCGTAACGGTCCCTCCGACGGGATGTGTCCTTTATTCTTGACCCCGGAGGACTCTAACCACATATTCTTCGTATGCCCGACGGCGAGATTCCTCTGGGGTTGCTTTTGGGAGGTTGCAGGTGGCAGATGGTGCCATACCAACCTCCCTGATATGTTTAGGGAGGTGCTTGAGCCCATCCATGCGGCTGGGTGGCTGGCCCTTTGGGTGGCTATTGGTGCCCTTCTTTGGACACTTTGGAATATCCATAATAAGCTTGTGATTGATCATGTTATTCCTCTTCATGTGACTCATGTAGTATACAAACTCTATGGTTTTCTACAGCTATGGCGGCCGCTTAGTCGGCGCCAGGATCGGGTCTTCATCAATAGGGCCATCACTTCGCTCTGGTCCATCGCCGCTCGCTTGTCTGCACCGCCGCTCCCCCCTCGTCCCCGGAGCCGGATTAGTGTAGCTGTCTTTTGGCTTCTTATTTGGGGATTATTGTGTTGCTCCCCCAGCTAGACTTCTGGTGTGCTTATTGTACTCTGGTGTGTGTGTGCGTTGAACCTTGTTGCTACGTGTGTGCTTTGGTCCAGGCTTTATAATATAAAGTGGAGGGAAACCCTATTTCGTCAATCCTCACTAATTGGCGTCTTAATGAGACGATAAATTACCTTCATGAAATGGTAACTGGCCCATGCCACGGGCTTGGGTTAGGCTGGTCATAATAGGGAGTATCATATACTAGTATCATGTATATGATACTATATTTATAGTGCATAGTTCTCTCTCCGTTTTTATTTACTCCGCATATTAGCTTTGGTCAAAATCAAGCTTTGTAAATTTTGACTAAATTTATAGACAAAAATATTAACATATCCAATAACAATTCAATATCATTAGATTCATTATTGAATGTACTTTCATCATTATTGAATGTACTTTTACATCATATAAATTTGTTATGATATCAATTTATATTCGTTTATATAAACTTGGTCAAATTTTAAAAAGTTTGGCTTCAGTCAACTCTAATATGCAAAGTAAATAAAACGAAGGAAGTATTATAAATTAATATCATAGGTGGTCTTATTTATAGCCATGCATGACATATAGTAGCGTAATATTTATTATAATATGGCAAGCGCGAGAGGCCGACAAGCGAGCGGGGTGCTGAGCTGAAGGAGGTAGTATGCTACTATAACCCTCTCTCTATTCTTTAACTGTCTATCACATAAGCATGTTTACGAGTCCGAAGTGTATGATACTATTTATGTTACCCCACTATGGCCAGCTTTAGTGGGCTACGTATTCTTTGATGTAGACGACAAAGATGGAAGAAATGCAGGTGATAAGGTAGCGTGTGCTGCCGGCGATGTTAGCGAGTGGCGGCAAGCGAGTGGGGCGCTGGGCCGGAGAGCGCGTCACACGGCGAGGGAGCGAAGCGCTGGGCTAGCGAGTGCGTCGACCATGCGTGGAAGAGCGGCGACGGTGTTCGCATAGAAGGCCAAAGACGACACTCTTCTTGGCAAAGGCAAGACGCATCAAAAATAGGAAATTATGTAAGAATGGATACAGACCGTCTTCAGCATGGATCGATAGACGACATTGCCCAGTGGTGGACGTCAACTGTCGAGGCAACGAATCTGACAATAAGTATTACGGGTACGAACAAGAGGCGGAGCCTACCTACGGCGCAAATGTATCACTTGAATTTTACGAGCTCAGCCCCTGTCAAAGAGGTAACAACACTACGTCTCGTGCCCGAAGGTTTGTGTTTTCTCTTGGGGTGTATGATTATAATGGATGTTGAACCCTTACCATGGAGCTGAAGGGAGACTTATATAGAGTGCGCCCCGGCCTCATTATTGCCATGTAACTACGGCAGTTACAGGTAACGGCATCTATAACTATACTTGAAGTCTAGTATAAAGCTACTCGACCGTTGCAGCTCCCACATCATCTCCATGCTTCCTCTATGTGCGTGATGATGGCTGGCCCGACTGGAGGGAAGAAGTCCGACTATCGTTGGTGTATCCGAGTGGATTTCCTGTGGTGCACATCTGAATGCGCTTGTAGTTGACGGACCTTTCGATGATGATGTGGGACTCTAGATGGGCCTTAGATGTCAAGTCCTTTATTATTTATACGATGTATAGTGACACCTCCTTCAATATGATACAATATTTGATCTGATACTCGTATTGTTTACTCTGTAAACACTACTCCCTTCATTTCTAAATATAAGTCTTTTTAGATATTTCAATAAGGACAATGTGGTGACCTATTCTTATTTTTTTGATTGATTGATCAATCATAAATTTGAACGTATTGCCCAATGTAGCGACGAATTTCTATCTTTTATCCGGTTTGTGTCCGCTCAAACCCAATTTTAGTGTAAATTTGAGACACATTTGAATTGGATGCGGACACAAAATGAACATTTTTTGTGTCCTCTTCGTCCGCACTGTCCACTTCATTCGACGCACGGCAGGAGCTCCAACTCCTTGGGCGGCAGGGCCTGCGGCCTAGCCAGGGCGACCACAACCTTGAGCAGCGGTGGCGCCTAAGGAGTCTCGCCGAGGGGATGGGGCGATGGTGCGGCTGCTACGGGGCGACAACGGCAACGTGTGCAACAGGGAGAGAAAAAAAATAAATGAAAAGGTGGATGGATGTCGAATGGCTCCGAAGAGGCGAACGTGTCAGCCTCGGCCTCGCCTCCCCTGTGCCTGGCCGCTGCGCGCCCACACACAGCAGGCCATGCCATCATGCTCGCCGCGCTCGCTCTGCCAGTCTGCCTCATCTCCCCGGTGTGGGATTCGAGTTCGACCGCTGGCCTCACCTCACGCCCGCGCCCGGCCTATGCTGCTGTAGCCATCGGCCTCGCCTCCCTGCGCCCAGCCGCTGCGTGCACCACTGCATGCCACATGCTTGACAAAATATTAAGGCGGACACGATTTGAGTCAGACGGTTGGAGTTGCTGTAACACACACTACTACTACCGACCATGCACTTGCACGTATAATTGGCAAAACAATCCTGCACCAGTTCTAGTATATGCGTAGATAGTACATGCACATGCATACGTAGATTGTCAATTCCATCGAGTCATTGTCCAGGAACAAGGGCTGTTGCATGCATATGACAGCAAGCCAGCTAGCGCTCGAAGTTCATCTCTTCGGCGGTTCGGCCGACTGCGCACCGAAGACAGATCTTCGGGCCAGGCCGTGTGTTCTTGAGCCCAAAGTACATCGAAAACAGCTCTTCGGCCTAAGTAAGACCGAAGAAGGATACATCAGAGGGACGGGTTATATAATTGTAATTTACGAACTACGTCATACATTATCGATTTTTTTTTATAAAAAATAATATTTTTAAAAAAATCATGTATGTAGACATATTTTAGAATATAGATTCACTCATTTTGCTTCGTATATAATCGACATTGAAATCTCTAAATAAACTCATACTTAGAAACGGAGGGAGTATATCGTGTCATGTCTAGTTGACGTTGCATGATAGTTATAGCACTAGCAGGATGACACAGCTCGCGGCACGGAAAAGAAAAGGACAGCTAGTGCTTATCTACTTTCCTAGTGCACTCTCTTGCTATTTTCCTTTCTTTTTTATTCCATTAATCAGCAGTAGCAACGGTACCAGGATACATGCAGCGGTTTGTGGAAGACGTTCACACTCCACACCAATGGATGAGCCGGTAAACGAAGCACCTAATGAACAAGGACGCTTTACCCCGGCAGATATGTACGATATCTGCAGGATAGCTGCATGATTTCAGCGTGAATTAAGAATACTTCCATGTTGAAAATACACAGCTGTAGTACCACTAGCTATGCTCCCTACCGACCTCTATATATGCCACATTACACGGCTTCTCCTGAGTCCTCAATCGTACCCCTGCACCCCTCTCTTTATCTCAAGAATATCAATACCTTCATTCAAGCAGAGGGTTGCAGAGGGGGTGCGTACTGGGATAGCTAGATATGGGGAGTGTTAGTAACTACTTGCCTCTCATTGGTATGATCCTGGTGCAACTGGGTCTTGCTGGTCTGAATGTGTTGTCAAAGCTCACCATGGCGTGCGGCATGAGCCCTTACGTGCTCATCACCTACCGAAATATTCTTGGGGCTGTCTTCCTCGCTCCCTTTGCTTTTTTCTTCGAACGGTATGATTTAATTTCTTCTATAAACATTTCTGATTTCTTGATGGCTATATATGTTTTTTTCAAACGGAGGCAAAAGATTTGCCTCTTGTATTAAATAAGGGAGGAGCAGAGTTTAGAGTTTTACAAAAGCACCCACATACACGGCATGGCAATTACTCGCGGAAAAAAAAATGATCCCTAGTCTTTTAGCACCGGCAGTGATTAAAAGCTTTGCTTCCTCCAAGATGTTGCTAAGTAGGATAGGCGGCGGCGCGCTCTTGTGACGGAACACCCTCGCATTTTGCTCGTTCCAAATGGTCTAGGAGACAAGCATAGTGAGGGAGATCATAGCGCTCCGGTTGGGGATGTGGTTGTCGGTTCTCTTGTCCAACCATTCGCGGACGGAATCGTCAAGGTGCCAAATGGTGGTGTCCATGTGAGCAAGGCCAAGTTTTTCAATGATAGTCCTCCATAGCCAGAGCGTGTAGCGGCATTTGAAGAAGAGGTGTGCACCCGATTCTTGCTCTCTTGAGCAAAGAGGGCAGAGCCCACAATTTTTCCAGCCCCGTATCTGCAAGCGATCGGCGGTCCAAATCCTATCTTGAATAGCCAACCAAGAAAAAAAAGTTGACCTTGGGGGAGCCCAAGCCTTCCAAACCATGCGGTCCATATGGGAAAGAGTTAGCCCCAGGAACTGGGCCATATATGCGGTGGCCGCTGTGTAAATCCCGTCATTCGAGTGCTTCCAAAAGATATCGTCGTCAAGCTGTTCATCAAAATTCTCGAATGTGTTCGATGAAGACAACAATGTTGTACGTAGTTGATTTTGAAGATCCCAGCATTGCACTTGAGAGCCTCCCTCACCTTCCAATTCTTTCTTCTCGAGGCCTCATAGATTAGCTATGCAATGTCTTTGGGCTTACGTCCGAAAAGCCAAGGGGAGTCCAAAAAGGCGTTTTGGCTCCGTTCCCCACGGTGATGGTAGTGGAGACATAGAAGAAGTTGAGATCATCATCCGTGCAAGGATTGCCAAATCCCACCCATAATCTATGAGGTTCCTTCCACTCATACCAAGACCATCTTAGCCTTAGAGCACGTGCAAATTTGCCAGTATTAAGCACCCCAAGACCACCATACTCATTCGGCCTACAGACCGTATCCCAATTAACCTTGCATTCGGCCTAGAGGCTATATATGTTACACACTAAAGCACAAGGCGTTATGCAAATCTGCGTTTTATTTAGAAGGAGATGAGTCCACGTTTCATAAAAGGAAGTTTCTTGTTTTCAGATGACTTCTTGATCTAAGATGTAATGTACCCAGCTACCGGCGGGTTCTTCACATTTTTTTTGGGCCATGGATTTACTATGTGATGTCTTTCTGGTTAAGTAATTTGCTTAAGAAAATCCTGTATTTAATATTGTTGAGTTGTTTCAATTAATTTGATGTACTGCATGTGTAGACAATACTACCTCTGGTCCAAGAACGTGTGTTATGTTCATAAAAAAAATATCGTTGGAAACGTTTATGGAATGCTAATCCAATGGTACGGAGTAGTACCACATCTTTGAGATCATATATATTTCCTACTTATTGGTACATTTAGTTTGGAGAAGGAGTACTTATGTGAATACCTACTAGTAGTATGCATTCAACTTTGAGTGAATATATCCTTCCTACATGAGTGGCCCATCCATATCTATCATCAATGAATTAATTTCCTCATTGTTCTTACGCAATATGATTTCATATGATTGTGGATGCAGAAAAACTTGGGCCTCAATTAGCAAGAAGACACTATTACAAATTTTCATATGCTCCGTTGTTGGGTATGATCTTTTTTCCCTTTGCACCTGATTGAGAGTCATTTGCTCTCTGAACTGATATATAAATATGCTACCTTACCAAAATGGCTTACTACATTTAAATTTGCTTTTGCATTTTATTTTGAATAAATTGCAAGCAAAACATTTTCCTCCAACCATTATTAGTTTATTTTGAATAAATACATTTTAGTCCTGATTGAATGAATGAGACACACTTCTTTTAGGGAAGTTAAGCAAAGCTCAGTATTTTAGTCCAAAGACTGTGATATTTGTGAAACCTTGCCTTCTAAATCCAGTTATAAAAACCAAGTACTCTCTCCAATCGAAATTAATTGACGCACCAATTAATTTGGACTGGAGGGACTACCAAATTTCTAACATTTATGCATCCATGCCTATGAATTCTTGATTCAAAAGTTGGAATTTTTCCTATGTTAAAATTGTTATGTGATGCCATGGTATTATTTTCCAAATATTATTAAGAATGTTAAAGTTTTTTCACCGCAAAAAAAGATATACAAAGGACGCAGTCTACATATAGGACAAAATACTCTTTGCTAGTAGCCATAGGTATGGTTGTCTTCCAATGTAAATTTGGGTAAATGTTGTGTGTAAGCAATACCATCAAAAGCTAACTGACAATAATAGTCTGAATCTGATTGTTCGTACACACTTTGGTGGGTATGTGGCAGTGCGACGATGAACCAGGTGTTCTATTTCGTGGGCCTCAAGTACAGCCGCCCGACCGTGGCGTCCGCGCTGAACAACACGCTCCCTGCGGTGACCTTCGCGCTCACGGCCACGCTCAAGATGGAGCCCGTTGCGGCTTTCGCCGGGAAGGCCAAGGTGGCCGGCACGGCCCTCTGCGTGGTCGGCTCCATGCTAATGACCTTCTATAGAGGGCCCCTCGTCAGGACCCTGGATTCCCCGATCCACTGGCCGTACGTGCAGCGCACCATGACTGCCGAGGCGGCAGCCCACGCCGGCGGACACGCCGCCGTCCTCGGGGCGACTCTAGTCATCGCCTCCAACGTTGCCTGGGCAGTCTGGTTCATTATTCAGGTATAGGTACACATAATGATATGTACCGTGTACGTGAGAGGAAAATTTGCAGTTTCGCGTGTACAAATTGAAGTAATCGTTTTGCATGGCGTCGGC
This sequence comes from Triticum urartu, assembly GCF_003073215.2. NCBI lineage: Eukaryota > Viridiplantae > Streptophyta > Magnoliopsida > Poales > Poaceae > Triticum > Triticum urartu. The sequence continues at coordinate 651,601,003 of NC_053028.1, read as the reverse complement.
GTGCAGAAGAAGATGTCCAACACCTTCTCGTCTCCGTACACGACGACGGTGCTGATGGCGGCAATGGCCAGCGTCCAGAGCGGCGTCATTGCGGTGGCCGCGGAGCACAGGCTCTCGGCGTGGGCGCTCGGGTTCGATATCAGGCTCATAGGCTCGCTCTACGCGGTAAGATCACATTCTCACCATGTCCAGATCATTAGACACGATGTGAATTATTTATTTATTTTCTTCAGTGTGCTGTGGTGGAACTGGAACTGAACATGTACATAAATATATGTATATATGCAGGGGGTGGTGGCGTCAGGGATTGTGATCGCGGTGATGTCGTGGTGCATCCAGGTGCGCGGGCCGGTGTTCGTGTCCATGTTCAGCCCCATGATGCTCATCATCGTCGCCGTCGTCGGGTGGGGCATCCTCGGCGAGAAGATACGCGTCGGCAGGTACTCACGATCCATCGATCGATGCATGCGTTTATTCTTGCACAATTTGGTGATCCCGGATACTGATTGCTCATATATACTCCTATATGTTTTGGTTTGTTTTCCTTCAACCAGCGTTATCGGCGCCGTGTTCATAGTGGTGGGGCTGTACACGGTGCTCTGGGGCAAGGGAAGGGACCTCGTTGCCACGGAAACCGCGGAAGACGACGAGGAGAAGAAAATCGGCAGCGGCGAACCGAGCAACGGGGCCGTCGATGGCGCAGCGGTCTTGCGGTCATGTCCCGCTGCTCATCGTCATGAGGCAACGGTGGCACGAGATTTGCAGTGCAGTGTCATGGCTTGAGTTTATGCTATCTTGGAGAGTTGAACAAACCAGCATGATTATTATATGCAAAGATCCTAGGTGAATAAGACAAAAAGAAGGCGTGTGAACGCGATAAAATCCGAAAACTCCATGATTATTATACATAACAAGAAATAAAACAGAAATACTAACGCCCACACGTGTGGACGTTTCCCAACTCGCCCACCCGTCTGGATCGTTGTTTACTGTCTTTTATACGAATCTTGACACGAAAAGGTGGATTTGGTGTGTCACGTAGAACGGGGCTGGTGTGTGGGCGTTGAAGAGTTTGTCCACACGCCCGCACCATGCTGTTTGCCAGCTGCGCTGTGTGGACGAACTAGTTTCTGGCCACACAGCCACCACCTAGATCATGCGCGTGTGGGCAAACTGCTTTTCGCCCACATGACACTCCTACGTTGTGGATGACAACTGCAGTTACGCGAATGTGGCAATTAGGTAAACACACATGACAACTGTGATTCTTTGCTAGACGGCAACTGCAGTTGCGCGTAGGTGGCAACCAGATAAACACACATGGCAACCGTGATTAACAATACATGGCAACTATGATTGGATCACACATGGCAACTAGATAAACACACATGGCAACTACTGTTTGACTATATATGGCAAGTAGTTAATCACACACGACAACTACGGTTTGATTACACGTGACAACTACCAAAAATTAGACATGGCAACTATAGTTAACCAAAACAGATAGAGTTGCCATGCTTTTACAACTACACTTGCCATTCCGGATAACTACATCTGCCAACCAGGATGGCAACTAAATTGTCATCCCGCGGGGTACCTAACGTAGCTGCATCAGGACGTGTAGGCATTTTTGCTTCGTGCCACACACGCGAGGTGGAGATGAGTAGTATTTATTGGGCGTGTGGCACGAAATAGTCGCGCCCACACGTATGGGCAATTCTAATGTCTGCCCACACACAGCCCTAGTGGGCTGCCTCCTGCTCACACCACACACGGTGTGTGGGCGCATGTCAAATATATCATACGTATGACAGTTATCGGCATCCAAATAAAATATAAAGTAAATTTGGACTCATCAACTTTCCCATGCTTAAAGTTTTGCTTAGGAAATATTGTTGCTTGTAGGAACAAGGTCATGTGGTTCATGAAGCGCGGATAAGTGAAAATGAGTGAGTGTATTGCATCTCGAGAACTATAATATATATCCAGTTATGATGAACACTCACACATTTTCATCGGCAAGATGATTATAGAGGCTTCCACACTTTTAGTGATAAATTCATTAGGGAAGAAAAAATTACCTTTATCTGGTAAACCATTCAAGCTTCAATCGATTAAGTTGCAAGGGGCTCTCAATTATTTTTTGAATATTGCACAATTAAACCAAATTTACTGCATAGATCCTCCTCTTTTGTTTCCTCTCATAATTGTGAGTAGTTGATGAGTGATATTTTTACACCCATTCACCCTTTGTTTAAACCGAGATATTTCATTAAAACCAAGATATTCGCTCCGGTATTGCTACTAATGACTAATGAATGCAAATGATTCCATAAATCTTTTCTTTGATGTGTTTCCACAGAAAATGGGCCAAAAAGATAAGAAATCATGTGTGAACATGAAAGGAGTGGAAGAAGAGATAGAATAAATCACCAGGAGGCGCACCAGAAGCCACGGCGCAAAAGACGACATTTCATACGACCGCAGTCGCCCCTATGAGTACCCGTATGTCGTGGATTCTGAGGCTACTCCTCCATTTGAACAACTTCTATAAAGGGGACCACGCTGAAATGTCAACAGAAGGACATCGAGCGAAGTCAGAACAGCACCATCTTCATCCCCTCTCATCAACCTAGCGGCCACCATTTCCATCTCCATAGCCGTCATCACCATCATAGTCCATCTCTCTCTAGTTCATACTTGTAATTGTGCATCGCACACGGCATCCACTGTAGGACATATTGTCAATCAATCAATCTTCAAGATGTGTTCTTGTTGCGATCTGAGCTTCATGTGTGAGTAGCTTGGTAAAGTATGGGTTGAGGCATAGGCCTTGCAACCCATTGTATTTGTTGTGGGGATCAATGGAAAGGGCTTTGAGTTAACATCCCGTATGTGTGAAATAAATTGTTCCATAGATGTCTCTTGTCTTGTCCGTGGTCTTCATCCCTACATGTACCCAGGATTATGGAGATCGGGCCACGGATAAGCTAAGGGCAGGGAGAACATGAAGTATTATTGTGAACACTAGTGACAGAAGGGTTTAGTACAATAACACGGATCCAATCCTTGGGGATTCATGAGGTGTAGTTATTATTGTTGGGAAACGTAGTAATTTCAAAAAAAATTCCTACGCACACGCAAGATCAGGTGACGCACAACAACGAGAGGGGAGAGTGTTGTCCACGTACCCTCGTAGACCGAAAGCGGAAGCATTAGCACGACGTGGTGATGTAGTCGTACGTCTTCACGATCCGACCGATCCAAGTATCCAACGCATGGCACCTCCGAGTTCAGCACACGTTCAGCTCGATGACGTCCCGCGAACTCCGATCCAGCAGAGCTTCACGGGAGAGTTCCGTCAGCACGACGGCGTGATGACGGTGATGATGTTGCTACCGACGCAGGGCTTCGCCTAAGCACCGTTACGATATGACCGAGGTGGAATATGATGGAGGGGGGCACCGCACACGACTAAAAGAGATCAGCAGATCAACTTGTGTGTCTAGAGGTGCCCCTTGCCCCCGTATATAAAGGAGCAAGGGGGAGGCCGACCGGCCCTCTATGGACGCGCCAGGATGAGGAGTCCTCCTCCTAGTAGGAGTAGGACTCCCCTTTCCTACTCCTACTAGGAGGAGGAAAGGAAGGAGGAGAAGGAGAAGGAAGGAGAGGGAGGAAAAGGAGGAAAGGGGGGCCGGCCCCCTAGTCCAATTCGGTTTGGGCAAGGGGGGCCGCGCGCCCTGCCTCCTCTCTTCCACCACTTGGCCCATGAGGCCCATTACTTTTTCCTCGTATTCCCGTAACTCCCCGGTACCCCTGAAAATACCCGAATCACTCGGAACCTTTCCGATGTCCGAATATAGTCGTACAATATATCGATCTTTACGTCTCGACCATTTCGAGACTCCTCGTCATGTCCCCGATCTCATCCGGGACTCCGAACTACCTTCGGTACATCAAATCACATAAACTCATAATACAATCGTCACCGAAACTTTAAGCGTGCGGACCCTACGGGTTCGAGAACTATGTAGACATGACCGAGACACGTCTCCGGCCAATAACCAATAGCGGAACCTGGATGCTCATATTGGCTCCTACATATTCTACGAAGATCTTTATCGGTCAAACCGCATAACAACATACGGTGTTCCCTTTGTCATTGGTATGTTACTTGCCCGAGATTCGATCGTCGGTATCTCAATACCTAGTTCAATTTCATTACTGGCAAGTCTCTTTACTCATTCTATAATACATCATCCCGCAACTAACTCATTAGTTGCAATGCTTGCAAGGCTTATAGTGATGTGCATTACCGAGTGGGCCCAGAGATACCTCTCCGACAATCGGAGTGACAAATGCTAATCTCGAAATACGCCAACCCAACAAGTACCTTTGGAGACACCTATAGAGCACCTTTATAATCACCCAGTTACGTTGTGACGTTTGGTGGCACACAAAGGGTTCCTCCAGTAAACGGGAGTTGCATAATCTCATAGTCATAGGAACATGTATAAGTCATGAAGAAAGCAATAGCAACAAACTAAACGATCAAGTGCTAAGCTGACGGAATGGGTCAAGTCAATCACATCATTCTCCTAATGATTTGATCCCATTAATCAAATGACAACTCAGGTCTATGGTTAGGAAACATAACCATCTTTGATCAACGAGCTAGTCAAGTAGAGGCATACTAGTGACACTCTGTTTGTCTATGTATTCACATGTATTATGTTTCCGGTTAATACAATTCTAGCATGAATAATAAACATTTATCATGATATAAGTAAATAAATAATAACTTTATTATTGCCTCTAGGGTATATTTCCTTCAGTCTCCCACTTGCACTAGAGTCAATAATCTAGTTCACATCGACATGTGATTTAACATCAATAGTTCACATCACCATGTGATTAACACCCATAGTTCACATCGTCATGTGATCAACACCCAAAGGGTTTACTAGAGTCAATAATCTAGTTCACATTGTTATGTGATTAATACCCAAAGAGTACTAAGGTGTGATCATGTTTTGCTTGTGAGGGAAGTTTAGTCAACGGGTCTGCCACATTCAGATACGTATGTATTTTGCAAATTTCTATGTCAATAATGCTCTGCACGGAGCTACTCTAACTAATTGCTCCCACTTTTAATATGTATCCAGATTGAGACTTAGAGTCATCTGGATCAGTGTGAAAACTTGCATCGATGTAACCCTTTACGACGAACCTTTTGTCACCTCCATAATCGGGAAACATATCCTTATTCCACTAAGGATAATTTTGACCAATGTCCAGTGATCTACTCCTATATCACTATTGTACTCCCTTGCCAAACTCAGGGCAGGGTATACAATAGGTCTGGTACACAGCATGACATACTTTATAGAACCTATGACTGAGGCATAGAGAATGACTTTCATTCTCTCTCTATCTTCTGCCGTGGTTGGGTTTTGAGTCTTAGTCAACTTCACTCCTTGTAACACAGGCAAGAACTCCTTTTTGACTGTTCCATTTTGAACTACTTCAAAATCTTGTCAAGGTATGTACTCATTGAAAAACTTATCAAGCGTCTTGATCTATCTCCATAGATCTTGATGCTCAATATGTAAGCAGCTTCACCGAGGTCTTTCTTTGAAAAAACTCCTTTCAAACATTCCTTTATGCTTTGCAGAATAATTCTACATTATCTTCGATCAACAATATGTCATACATATACTTATCAGAAATGCTGTAGTGCTCCCACTCACTTTCTTGTAAATACAGCCTTCACCGCAAGTCTGTATAAAACTATATGCTTTGATCAACTTATCAAAGCGTATATTCCAACTCCGAGATGCTTGCACCAGTCCATAGATGGATCACTGGAGCTTGCATATTTTGTTTGCACCTTTAGGATTGACAAAACCTTCTGGTTGCATCATATACAACTCTTCTTTAATAAATTCATTAAGGAATGCAGTTTTGTTTACCCATTTGCCAGATTTCATAAAATGCGGCAATTGCTTAGATGATTCAGACAGACTTAAGCATAGATACGAGTGAGAAATTCTCATCGTAGTCAACACCTTGAACTTGTCGAAAACCTTTTGCGACAATTCTAGTGTGACGCCCCCGATTCAATCGTACACTAATCATACACGCAAGCATGTACGATCAAGATCAGGGACTCACGGGAAGATATCACAACACAACTCTACAAATAAAATAAGTCATACAAGCATCATATTTCAAGCCAGGGCCTCGAGGGCTCGAATACAAGAGCTCGATCATAGACGAGTCAGCGGAAGCAACAATATCTGAGTGCAGACATAAGTTAAACAAGCTTGCCTTAAGAAGGCTAGCACAAAAGTAGGAACGATCGAAAAGGCGAGGCCTCCTTCCTAGGACCTCCTAACTACTCCTCGAAGTCGAACTCCATGTATAATCATCCTCGAGATCCTCTGGCTCCTGGGCTCCATCATCTGGTCGCAACAACTGGGTACAGAAAGGGGGAAAAGGGGGAGCAAAGCAACCATGAGTACTCATCCAAAGTACTCGCAAGCAAGGAGCTACATGAAGGAAATATGCCCTAGAGACAATAATAAAGTTATTATTTATTTCCTTATATCATGATAAATGTTTATTATTCATGCTAGAATTGTATTAACCGGAAACATAATACTTATGTGAATACATAGACAAACAAAGTGTCACTAGTATGCCTCTACTTGACTAGCTCGTTAATCAAAGATGGTTATGTTTCCTAACGATAAACAAAAGAGTTGTTATTTGATTAAGGGGATCACATCATTAGGAGAATGATGTGATTGACATGACCCATTCCATTAGCTTAGCACCCGATCATTTAGTATGTTGCTATTGCTTTCTTCATGACTTATACATGTTCCTATGACTATGAGATTATGCAACTCCCGTTTGCCGGAGGAACACTTTGTGTGCTACCAAACGTCACAACGTAACTGGGTGATTATAAAGGAGCTCTACAGGTGTCTCCAAAGGTACATGTTGGGTTGGCGTATTTCGAGATTAGGATTTGTCACTCCGATTGTCGGAGAGGTATCTCTGGGCCCTCTCGGTAATGCACATCACATAAGCCTTGCAAGCATTGCAACTAATGAGTTAGTTGTGAGATGATGTATTACGGAATGAGTAAAGAGACTTGCCGGTAACGAGATTGGACTAGGTATAAGAATTCCGATGATCGAATCTCGGGCAAGTAACATACCGATGACAAAGGGAATGACGTATGTTGTTATGCGGTCTGACCGATAAAGATCTTCGTAGAATATGTAGGAGCCAATATGGGCATCCAGGTCCCGCTATTGGTTATTGACCGAAGACGTGTCTCGGTCATGTCTACATTGTTCTCGAACCCGTAGGGTCCGCACGCTTAAGGTTACGATGACTGTTATATTATGAGTTTATGCATTTTGATGTACCGAAGGTTGTTCGGAGTCCCGGATGTGATCACGGACATGACGAGGAGTCTCGAAATGGTCGAGACATAAAGATTGATATATTGGAAGCCTATGTTTGGATACCGGAAGTGTTCCGGGTGAAATCGGGAGGTTACCGGAACCCCCCGGGAGCTAAATGGGCCATGATGGGCCTTAGTGGAAAAGAGAAGAGGCAGCCCTACATGGGCCGCGCGCCCCTCCCCTCCCTTGGTCCGAATAGGACAAGGAGAGGGGGCCGACCCCTCTCTCTCTTTTCACCCCTCCGTCAATCCTATTCCAACTAGGATTGGGGGGGGGGAATCCTACTCCTAGAGGGAGTAGGACTCTCCTGGCGTGCCCTCCTTGGCCGGCCAGCCTCCCCCCTCTAGTCCTTTATATACGGAGGCAGGAGCACCCCAGAGACACACAAGTTGATCCACGTGATCTATTCCTTAGCCGTGTGCGGCACCCCAGCCACCATAGTCCTCGATATTATTGTAGCGGTGCTTAGGCGAAGCCCTGCAGCAGTAGTACGTCAAGATCGTCACCACGCCGTCGTGCTGACGGAACTCTTCCCCGACAGTTTGCTGGATCGTAGTCCGGGGATCGTCATCGAGCTGAACGTGTGCTAGAACTCGGAGGTGCCGTAGTTTCGGTGCTTGATCGGTCGGATCGTGAAGACGTACGACTACATCAACCAAACGCTTCCGTTGTCGATCTACTAGGTATGTAGATCATACTCCTCCTCTCGTTGCTATGCATCACCATGATCTTGCGTGTGCGTAGGAATTTTTTTGAAATTACTACGAAACCCAACAGTGGCATCCGAGCCTAGGTTTTATATGTTGATGTTATATGCACGAGTAGAACACAAGTGAGTTGTGGGCGATATAAGTCATACTGCTTACCAGCATGTCATACTTTGGTTCGGCGGTATTGTTGGATGAAGCGGCCCATACCGACATTACGCGTATGCTTACGCGAGACCGGTTCTCCCGACGTGCTTTGCACAGAGGTGGCTTGTGGGTGACAGTTTCTCCAACTTTAGTTGAACTGAGTATGGCTATGCCCGGTCCTTGCGAAGGTTAAAACAGCACCAACTTGACAAACTATCGTTGTGGTTATGATGCGTAGGTAAGATTGGTTCTTGCTTAAGCCCGTAGCAGCCACGTAAAACTTGCAACAACAAAGTAGAGGACGTCTAACTTGTTTTTGCAGGGCATGTTGTGATGTGATATGGTCAAGACTTGTTTTTATTGTATGAGATGATCATGTTTTGTAACCGAGTTATCGGCAACTGGCAGGAGCCATATGGTTGTCGCTTTATTGTATGCAATGCAATCGTGATGTAATGCTTTACTTTATCACTAAACGGTAGCGATAGTCGTGGAAGCACAAGCTTGGCGAGACGACAACGATGCTACGATGGAGATCAAGGTGTCACGCCGATGACGATGGTGATCACGACGGTGCTTCGGAGATGGAGATCACAAGCACAAGATGATGATGGCCATATCATATCACTTATATTGATTGCATGTGATGTTTATCTTTTATGCATCTTATCTTGCTTTGATTGACGGTAGCATTATAAGATGATATCTCACTAATTATCAAGAAGTGTTCTCCCTGAGTATGCACCGTTGCGAAAGTTCTTCGTGCTGAGACACCACGTGATGATCGGGTGTGATAGGTTCTACGTTCAAATACAACGGGTGAAAAACAGTTGCACACGCGGAATACTCAGGTTATACTTGACGAGCCAAGCATATACAGATATGGCCTCGGAACACGGAGACCGAAAGGTCGAGCGTGAATCATATAGTAGATATGATCAACATAGTGATGTTCACCAATGAAACTACTCCATCTCACGTGATGATCGGACATGGTTTAGTTGATTTGGATCACGTGATCACTTAGAGGATTAGAGGGATGTCTATCTAAGTGGGAGTTCTTAAGTAATATGATTAAATTGAACTTAAATTTATCATGAACTTAGTCCTGGCAGTATTTAGCAAATTATGTTGTAGATCAATAGCTCGCGTTGTTGCTTCCCTGTGTTTATTTTGATATATTCCTAGAGAAAATTGTGTTGAAAGATGTTAGTAGCAATTATGCGGATTGGATCCATAATCTGAGGTTTATCCTCATTGCTGCACAGAAGAATTATGTCCTTGATGCACCGCTAGGTGACAGACCTATTGCAGGAGCAGATGCAGACGTTATGAACGTTTGGCTAGCTCAATATGATGACTACTTGATAGTTTAGTGCACCATGCTTAATGGCTTAGAATCGGGACTTCAAAGACGTTTTGAACGTCATGGAGCATATGAGATGTTCCAGGAGTTGAAGTTAATATTTCAAGCAAATACCTGAGTTGAGAGATATGAAGTCTCCAACAAGTTCTATAGCTAAAAGATGGAGGAGAATCGCTCAACTAGTGAGCATGTGCCCAGATTGTCTGAGTACTACAATCGCTTGAATCAAGTGGGAGTTAATCTTCCAGATAAGATAGTGATTGACAGAATTCTCTAGTCACCATCACCAAGTTAGTAGAACTTCGTGATGAACTATAATATGCAAGGGATGACAAAAATAATTCCCAAGCTCTTCGTGATGCTGAAATCGACGAAGGTAGAAATCAAGAAAAACATCAAGTGTTGATGGTTAACAAGACCACTAGTTTCAAGAAAAGGGCAGAGGGAAGAAGGGGAACTTCAAGAAGAACAGCAAGCAAGTTGCTGCTCAAGTGAAGAAGCCCAAGTCTGGTCCTAAGCCTGAGACTAAGTGCTTCTACTGCAAAAGGACTGGTCACTAGAAGCGGAACTACCCCAAGTGATTGGCGAATAAGAAGGATGGCAAAGTGAACATAAGTATATTTGATATACATCTTATTAATGTGTACTTTACTAGTGTTTATAGCAACCCCTCAGTATTTGATACTAGTTCAGTTGCTAAGATTAGTAACTCGAAACGGGAGTTGCAGAATAAACAGAGACTAGTTAAGGGTGAAGTGACGATGTGTGTTGGAAGTGGTTCCAAGATTGATATGATCATCATCGCACACTCCCTATAATTTCGGGATTAGTGTTGAACCTGAATAAGTGTTATTTGGTGTTTGCGTTGAGCATGAATATGATTTGATCATGTTTATTGTAATACGGTTATTCATTTAAGTAAGAGAATAAATTGTTGTTCTGTTTACATGAATAAAACCTTATATGGTTACACACCCAATGAAAATAGTTCATTGGATCTCGATCGTAGTGATACACATAATCATAATATTGAAACCAAAAGATGCAAAGTTAATAGTGATAGTGCAACTTATTTGTAGCACTGCCGTTTAGGTCATATTGGTGTAAAGCGCATGAAGAAACTCCATGCTGATGGGATTTTAGAATCACTTGATTATGAATCACTTGATGCTTGCGAACCATGCCTCATGGGCAAGATGACTAAGACTCCGTTCTCCGGAGCGAGCAACTGACTTATTGGAAATAATACATACTGATGTATGCGGTCCGATGAGTGTTAAGGCTCACGGCAAGTATCATTATTTTCTGATCTTCATAGATGATTTGAGCAGATATGAGTATATCTACTTGATGAAACATAAGTCTGAAAACATTTGAAAAGTTCAAAGAATTTCAGAGTGAAGTGGAAAATCATCGTGACAAGAAAATAAAAGTTTCTACGATATGATCGCAGAGGTAAAATATTTGAGTTACGAGTTTGGTCTTCAATTAAAACAATGTGAAATAGTTTCACTACTCACGCCACCTGAAACACCATAGTGTAATGGTGTGTCCGAATGTCATAACCGTACTTTATTAGATATAGTGCGATCTATGATGTCTCTTACCGATCTACCACTATCGTTTTGGGGTTATGCATTAGAGACAGCTGCATTCACGATTAAGTAGGGCACCATCTAAGTCCGTTGAGACGACACAATCTGAACTGTGGTTTGGCAAGAAACCAAAGTTGTCGTTTCTTAAAGTTTGGGGATGTGATGCTTATATGAAAAAGTTTCATCCTAATAAGCTCAAACCCAAATCGGAGAAATACGTCTTCATAGGATACCTAAAGGAGACTGTTGGGTACACCTTCTATCACAAATCCGAAGGCAAGACTTTTGTTGCTAAATTTGGAGTTTTTCTAGAGAAGGAGTTTCTCAGTGAGTGGGAGGAAAGTAGAACTTGATGAGGTAACTGTACCTGCTCCCTTATTGGAAAGTAGTTCATCACAGAAATCTGTTCCTGTGACTACTACACCAATTAGTGAGGAAGCTAATGATGATGATCATGTAACTTCAGATCAAGTTACTACCAAATCTCGTAGGTAAACCAGAGTGGGATCCGCACCAGAGTGGTACAATAATCCTGTTCTAGAAGTCATGTTACTAGACCATGACGAACTTGCGAACTATGAGGAAGCGATGATGAGCCTAGATTCCGCGAAATGGTTTGAGGCCATGAAATCTGAGATGGGATCCATGTATGAGAACAAAGTATGGACTTTGGTTGACTTGCCCGATGATCGGCAAGCAATTGAGAATAAATGGATCTTCAAGAAGAAGACTGACGCTGACGGTAATATTACTGTCTACAAAGCTCGACTTGTCGCGAAAGGTTTTCGGCAAGTTCAAGGGGTTGACTACGATGAGAACTTCTCACCCGTAGCGATGCTTAAGTCTGTCCGAATCATGTTAGCAATTGCCGCATTTTATGAAATCTGGCAAATGGATAAACAAAACTGCATTCCTTAATAGATTTACTAAAGAAGAGTTGTATATGATACAACCAGAAGGTTTTGTCAATCCTAAAGGTGTTAACAAAATATGCAAGCTCCAGCGATCCATCTATGGACTGGTGCAAGCATCTCGGAGTTGGAATATACGCTTTGATAAGTTGATCAAAGCATATAGTTTTATACAGACTTGCGATGAAGCCTGTATTTACAAGAAAGTGAGTGGGAGCACTACAACATTTCTGATAAGTATATGTGAATGACATATTGTTGATCGGAAATAATGTAGAATTATTCTGCAAAGCATAAAGGAGTGTTTGAAAGGAATTTTTTAAAGAAAGACCTCGGTAAAGCTGCTTACATATTGAGTATCAAGATCTATAGAGATAGATCAAGACGCTTAATAAGTTTTTTCAATGAGTACATATCTTGACAAGATTTTGAAGTAGTTCAAAATGGAACAATCAAAGAAAGAGTTCTTGCCTGTGTTGCAAGGTGTGAAATTGAGTAAGACTCAAAGCCCGACCACGGCAGAAGATAGAAATAGAATGAAAATCATTCCCTATGCCTCAGCCATAGGTTCTATAAAGTATGCCATGCTGTGTACCAGATCTATTGTATACCCTACACTGTGTTAAGCAAAGGAGTACAATAGTGATCTAAGAGTAGATCACTGGACAGCGGTCAAAATTATCCTTAGTGAAATAAGGAAATATTTCTCAATTATGGAGGTGACAAAAAGGTTCGTCGTAAAAAGTTACGTCGATGCAAGTTTTGACACAGATCTGGATGACTCTAAGTCTCGATCTAGATACATATTGAAAGTGGGAGCAATTAGCTAGAGTAGCTCCGTGCAGAGCATTGTTGACATAGAAATTCGCAAAATACTTACGGATCTGAATGTTGCAGACCCGTTGACTAAAATTATCTCACAAGCAAAACATGATCACACCTTAGTACTCTTTGGGTGTTAATCACATAGCGATGTGAACTAGATTACTGACTCTAGTAAACCCTTTTGGGTGTTGATCACATATCGATGTGAACTATGGGTGTTAATCACATGGTGATGTGAACTATTGCTGTTAAATCACATGGCGATGTGAACTAGATTATTGACTCTAGTGCAAGTGGGAGACTGAAGGAAATATGCCCTAGAGACAATAATAAAGTTATTATTTATTTCCTTATATCATGATAAATGTTTATTATTCATGCTAGAATTGTATTAACCGGAAACATAATACATGTGTGAATACATAGACAAACAGAGTGTCACTAGTATGCCTCTACTTGACTAGCTCGTTAATCAAAGATGGTTATGTTTCCTAACCATGAACAAAGAGTTGTTATTTGATTAACGAGGTCACATCATTAGTGAGAATGATGTGATTGACATGACCCATTCCATTAGCTTAGCACCCGATCGTTTAGTATGTTGCTATTGCTTTCTTCATGACTTATACATGTTCCTATGACTATGAGATTATGCAACTCCCGTTTGCCGGAGGAACACTTTGTGTGCTACCAAACGTCACAACTTAACTGGGTGATTATAAAGGAGCTCTACAGGTGTCTCCAAAGGTACATGTTGGGTTGGCGTATTTCGAGATTAGGATTTGTCACTCCGATTGTCGGAGAGGTATCTCTGGGCCCTCTCGGTAATGCACATCACATAAGCCTTGCAAGCATTGCAACTAATGAGTTAGTTGAATGATGTATTACGGAATGAGTAAAGAGACTTGCCGGTAACGAGATTGAACTAGGTATGATACCGACGATCGAATCTCGGGCAAGTAACATACCGATGACAAAGGGAACAACGTATGTTGTTATGCGGTCTGAACCGATAAAGATCTTCGTAGAATATGTAGGAGCCAATATGAGGCATCCAGGTCCCGCTATTGGTTATTGACCGGAGACGTGTCTCGGTCATGTCTACATTGTTCTCGAACCCGTAGGGTCCGCACGCTTAAGGTTACGATGACAGTTATATTATGAGTTTATGCATTTTGATGTACCGAAGGTTGTTCGGAGTCCCGGATGTGATCACGGACATGACGAGGAGTCTCGAAATGGTCGAGACATAAAGATTGATATATTGGAAGCCTATGTTTGGATACGGAAGTGTTCCGGGTGAAATCGGGATTTTACCGGAGTACCGGGAGGTTACCGGAACCCCCCGGGAGCTAAATGGGCCATGATGGGCCTTAGTGGAAAAGAGAAGAGGCAGCCCTACATGGGCCGCGCGCCCCTCCCCTCCCTTGGTCCGAATAGGACAAGGAGAGGGGGCCGGCCCCTCTCTCTCTTTCCCCCTCCGCGAATCCTATTCCAACTAGGATTGGGGGGGGGAATCCTACTCCCAGAGGGAGTAGGACTCTCCTGGCGCGCCCTCCTTGGCCGGCCAGCCTCCCCCCCTTAGTCCTTTAATACGGAGGCAGGAGCACCCCAGAGACACACAAGTTGATCCACATGATCTATTCCTTAGCCGTGTGCGGCGCCCCCAGCCACCATAGTCCTCGATAATATTGTAGCGGTGCTTAGGCGAAGCCCTGCAGCAGTAGTGCATCAAGATCGTCACCACGCCGTCGTGCTGACGGAACTCTTCCCCGACACTTTGCTGGATCGAAGTCCGGGGATCGTCATCGAGCTGAATGTGTGCTAGAACTCGGAGGTGCCGTAGTTTCGGTGCTTGATCGGTCGGATCGTGAAGACGTACGACTACATCAACCAAACGCTTCCGTTGTCGATCTACTAGATATGTAGATCATACTCCCCCTCTCGTTGCTGTGCATCACCATGATCTTGCGTGTGCGTAGGAATTTTTTGAAATTACTACGAAACCCAACAGTGGCATCCGAGCCTAGGTTTTATATGTTGATGTTTATATGCACGAGTAGAACACAAGTGAGTTGTGGGCGATATAAGTCATACTGCTTACCAGCATGTCATACTTTGGTTCGGCGGTATTGTTGGATGAAGCAGCCCAGATCGACATTACGCGTACGCTTACGCGAGACCGGTTCTCCTGATGTGCTTTGCACAGAGGTGGCTTGTGGGTGACAGTTTCTCCAACTTTAGTTGAACTGAGTGTGGCTACGCCCGGTCCTTGCGAAGGTTAAAACAGCACCAACTTGACAAACTATCGTTGTGGTTTTGATGCGTAGGTAAGATTGGTTCTTGCTTAAGCCCGTAGCAGCCACGTAAAACTTGCAACAACAAAGTAGAGGACGTCTAACTTGTTTTTGCAGGGCATGTTGTGATGTGATATGGTCAAGACATGATGCTAAATTTTATTGTATGAGATGATCATGTTTTGTAACCGAGTTATCGGCAACTGGCAGGAGCCATATGGTTGTCGCTTTATTGTATGCAATGCAATCGATATGTAATGCTTTACTTTGTCACTAAACGGTAGCGATAGTCGTGGAAGCACAAGCTTGGCAAGACGACAATGATGCTACGATGGAGATCAAGGTGTCACGCCGATGACGATGGTGATCACAATGGTGCTTCAGAGATGGAGATCACAAGCACAAGATGATGATGGCCATATCATATCACTTATATTGATTGCATGTGATGTTTATCTTTTATGCATCTTATCTTGCTTTGATTGACGGTAGCATTATAAGATGATCTCTCACTAAATTATCAAGAAGTGTTCTCCCTGAGTATGCACCGTTGCGAAAGTTCTTCGTGCTGAGACACCACGTGATGATCGGGTGTGATAGTTTCTACGTTCAAATACAACGGGTGCAAAACAGTTGCACACATGGAATACTCAGGTTAAACTTGACGAGCCAAGCATATACAGATATGGCCTCGAAACACGGAGACCGAAAGGTCGAGCGTGAATCATATAGTAGATATGATCAACATAGCATGTTCACCAATGAAACTACTCCATCTCACGTGATGATCGGACATGGTTTAGTGATTTGGATCACGTGATCACTTAGAAGATTAGAGGGATGTCTTTCTAAGTGGGAGTTCTTAAGTAATATGATTAAATTGAACTTAAATTTATCATGAACTTAGTCCTGGTAGTATTAGCATATCTATGTTTGTAGATCAATAGCTCGCGTTGTTGCTTCCCTGTGTTTATTTTGATATGTTCCTAGAGAAAATTGTGTTGAAAGATGTTAGTAGCAATTATGCGGATTGGATCCATAATCTGAGGTTTATCCTCATTGCTGCACAGAAGAATTATGTCCTTGATGCACCGCTAGGTGACAGACCTATTGCAGGAGCAGATGCAGACGTTATGAACGTTTGGCTAGCTCAATATGATGACTACTTGATAGTTTAGTGCACCATGCTTAATGGCTTAGAATCGGGACTTCAAAGACGTTTTGAACGTCATGGAGCATATGAGATGTTCCAGGAGTTGAAGTATATCAAATAAGATGTATATCAAATATACTTATTTGATATACATCAAATTGACTTGCCGGTAACGAGATTGGACTAGGTATAAGAATTCCGATGATCGAATCTCGGGCAAGTAACATACCGATGACAAAGGGAACGACGTATGTTGTTATGCGGTCTGACCGATAAAGATCTTCGTAGAATATGTAGGAGCCAATATGGGCATCCAGGTCCCGCTATTGGTTATTGACCGAAGACGTGTCTCGGTCATGTCTACATTGTTCTCGAACCCGTAGGGTCCGCACGCTTAAGGTTACGATGACTGTTATATTATGAGTTTATGCATTTTGATGTACCGAAGGTTGTTCGGAGTCCCGGATGTGATCACGGACATGACGAGGAGTCTCGAAATGGTCGAGACATAAAGATTGATATATTGGAAGCCTATGTTTGGATACCGGAAGTGTTCCGGGTGAAATCGGGAGGTTACCGGAACCCCCCGGGAGCTAAATGGGCCATGATGGGCCTTAGTGAAAAAGAGAAGAGGCAGCCCTACATGGGCCGCGCGCCCCTCCCCTCCCTTGGTCCGAATAGGACAAGGAGAGGGGGCCGGCCCCTCTCTCTCTTTTCCCCCCTCTGCTAATCCTATTCCAACTAGGATTGGGGGGGGGGGGGAATCCTACTCCCAGAGGGAGTAGGACTCCTGGCGCGCCCTCCTTGGCCGGCCAGCCTCCCCCCTCTAGTCCTTTATATACGGAGGCAGGAGCACCCCAGAGACACACAAGTTCATCCACGTGATCTATTCCTTAGCCGTGTGCGGCGCCCCCAGCCACCATAGTCCTCGATATTATTGTAGCGGTGCTTAGGCGAAGCCCTGCAGCAGTAGTACGTCAAGATCGTCACCACGCCGTCGTGCTGACGGAACTCTTCCCCGACACTTTGCTGGATCGGAGTCCGGGGATCGTCATCGAGCTGAACGTGTGCTAGAACTCGGAGGTGCCGTAGTTTCGGTGCTTGATCGGTCGGATCGTGAAGACGTACGACTACATCAACCAAATGCTTCCGTTGTCGATCTACTAGGTATGTAGATCATACTCCCCCTCTCGTTGCTATGCATCACCATGATCTTGCGTGTGCGTAGGAATTTTTTTGAAATTACTACGAAACCCAGCACTACACTACATATGTATGCATTGGTATCAAATGGAATAAGGATATCATATGTGGACTGAACTGCAGAATGCCAGAATAAGAAGGGGATAGTTAGTCCTATCGAATACTACACTTCTGGTAACCTCCATCTTGCAGCAGGAGAAGAGAGTAGATGGTAAGTTCACCAAGTAGCATCGTGTAGCCTAATCCTAACCGATGATCCTCCCCTCGTCGCCCTGTGAGAGAGCGATTACCGGTTGTATCTGGCACTTGGAAGGGTGTGTTTTATTAAGTATCCTGTTCTAGTTGTCATAAGGTCAAGGTACAACTGCAAGTCGTCCTGTTACCGAAGATCACGGCTATTCGAATAGATTAACTTCACTGCAGGGGTGCACCACATAACCCAACATGCTCGATCCCATTTGGCCGGACACACTTTCCTGGGTCATGCCCGGCCTTGGAAGATCAACACGTCACAACCCTACCTAGGCACAACAGAGAGGTCAGCACGCCAGTCTAAATCCTATGGCGCAGGGGTCTGGGCCCATCGCCCATTGCACACCTGCACGTTGCGAACGCGGCCGGAAGCAGACCTAGCCTAGCACGCGTTCCAGTCCAATCCGGAGCGCGCCGCTCAGTCGCTGACGTCACGAAGGCTTCGGCTGATACCACGACGTCGAGTGCCCATAACTGTCCCCGCGTAGATGGTTAGTGCGTATAGGCCAATAGCCAGACTCAGATCAAATACCTAGATCTCGTTAAATGTGTTATCTTGAAATAATCGCGAACGCCGACCAGGGCCAGGCCCACCTCTCTCCTAGGTGGTCTCAACCTGCCCTATCGCTTCGCCACAAAGATCCACACAGAGGGCCATTGGGACAAAGGTCCTTTCAGCCCCCAATCTTTGAATCACTCGCGGGTGCTCTACAAGCCGACCCGTCTTTAGTCACCACATGTATCATGTATAAAGTATATAGTATATACCCGTGATCACGTCCCGAGTGATCACGACCCGATAGTATAGCACAACAGACGGACAAGAATGTAGGGCCACTGATGGAAAACTAGCATCCTATACTAGGCATGTAGGATTGCAGGTAAAGGTAACAACAGTAGTAGCAAGGGCAGGCTATGCATCAGGATGGGATAACGGAAAGCAGTAACATGTTACACTACTCTAATGCAAGCAGTAGAGAGTAGAGTAGGCAATATCTGGTGATCAAAGGGGGGGCTTGCCTGGTTGCTCTGGCAAGAAGGAGGGGTCATCTTCAATGTAGTCGAACACACGGACATCGGCAGTAGTCTCGGAGTCTACCGGAAAGAAGTAACGGCGGGGGAACATAATAAATAACAGAGCAATCAAAGCAACACAAAGCATAACATGGTGATACGCGGTGCTAGGGGCGACCTAACGCAGTAGGAGGTGATACTGGCGAAGGGGGAAAACATCCGGGAAAGTATCCCCGGTGTTTCGCGTTTTCGGACCGGTGAACCGGAGAGGGAAAGTTGCGTGTTCGCTATGCTAAGGATGCGTGGCGGACGAACGGGCTACGTATCCGGATTCGTCTCGTCGTTCTGAGCATCTTCCATGTAAAAAGTTTTTCGATCCGGGCTACGGATTATTTCATATTAATTTATAAAGATTTAATCAATTTCTAAATTACTATTATTAAATTAATTTGAAAATAGCTTTACTGCATCAGTGTGACGTCAGCAGTCAACAGAGATGCTGACTGGGTCAAGTTGACGTGTGGGTTCCATTCGTCATTGCCTCAGGCTAGCTAAACATGTTAATTAGACTAACTAAGTGATTAGGTTAATTCATTTTAATTAGATTAATTAAACATGATTAGTTAACTTAATTAATTAATTAATTAATTAATTAGTAATTTATTTATTCTAACTTTTTTATTATTATTCTTAATCATTCTGGGGTGGGGCCTGCTTGTCATTGACTGATAATCTAACTAAAGTGCTAAACAGGTTTGTATAATGATGGGACACACATGTCATTGGCTATTAGCACTAATTAATTGGATTAGCTCCATGTGGCAGAACATATACGTGCACTTGGCTGTGCATACACATGCATAGCAACGCCTAATCACACGGCCATGTACAAAGGACTTGGCGGCCATGCCCAAGAAGCGGTAGCAGCAGCAATATGCAGTATCTAGCAGCAGTACAAAGCAACAGCAGTGCAAAGCAGCTAAGCAACAGAGTAGCGCAGGGAGCAGCAGCAGGTAGCAAGCAACGGCAGCCGAGCAACAGTAGTGGCACAGCAGCAGGCACGCGGGCGCGGCCAAGGCCCGGCCGGCGCGCGGGCTGGGCGCGGTCGTGGCCAGCAGCAGCAACATCAGCGTAGCACCTAGCAGCAGAAGTAGAGCAGCAGCAAGCAGTAGCGTGCGCGGGCAACGGCGAGCGCGGCCGGGCGCAGCGGGACGCGCGCGGACGGGCGACGGGGCGGTCAGAGTGGTCCGTAGCGGCGATGGCGGAGAGCTTCGCGGCCAGCTGAGCGCGCAGCAGTGCAGCGGCAGCGCGCGCGGGCGAGGGGAGGTGGCGAACGGATGCGGGCCAGTAGCTACAGCGACTACGGAAGCAGAGGCAACAGCGCAGTAGGCAGTAGCCTAGGGCCGCGGCGGAGCGCAGCAGGCGTCGCCGGCAGGCGGCATCGGCACCGGCGCTAGAGGCGGCAACAACCACGCTAGCAGCAGGAGCGTGGGGTTGGGCAGGAGCGGGCGCACGCATGCGGTTGGGCGCGGATGTTCAGGGGCGCGACGGACGGGGGTGAGCGCGAGCTCGGGCAACGGCTGCTAGATTTTTTTTCAAAACTATGTTATTTTTTGTAGCAATTTCGGAAACTATAGGACGTAATGCAAAAAAACCAAAACTAGTAGCCCGTCAGCCATTCTTTGGCCGAAGTACTACTTTTCGGCCACAGTTAGGCCGAAGTAGTACATTTCGGCCACTGTTAGGCCGAGATACTTTTTGGTCAACTCTAAGCCGAAATAGACTTTTTGGTCTAGTCTAGACCGAAAAGTTACTTTTTGGTCAACCCTAGGCCGAAGTTGCATGGCTCATGCTGAAATGTATTTTGTCGCCACCCGTTTCCCGCCCACCCCTTCCCGCCATATGTTTCCGCCACCCGTCTCTCGCCAACCCCTCCCCGCCAATCCCTTCCCGCCTTATTTTCCCGCCAATCCGTTCCCGCCTTATTTTCCCGCCAATCCGTTCCCGCCTTATTTTCCCGTCAATCCCTTCCCGCCAACCCTTTCCCGCCATACCGCAGTTATTCTTTCCCGCCATTTTCTCCTCTGTATCTATAAAACCCGCTTCAGGCGGAGGTGGATAAGCATTCCAGTGTAGTGTAGTCGAGATGTCCCATTATCCATTCGATCGTAGTTTTCACCCTGAGATGAGCAGCACTCTGCTGAGTCTAGCTACCGATTTCAGGATGTACAATAGGATAGTTCCATGGGACGAACTCACCGGTAGTGACACCATAATGAATGAGTTGGCTCACCAATTATGTAGGTCTGGGTGGCCTGAAAGGACCTATGAGGAGGTACGTCAAGAACTTCTTAGGTTGCATGAAAGGTGGAAGAAGGTGGTGGAGCCGAAGAGTGAAACTTTCAGAAGGACTGCAGAAAAGCATCCATTATTATGGACTGAGGAGAGCGAGGACGACGATGATATCTTCATGCCGCCGCTTCCGGGTTCTGCATCGTCGAAGGGCAAGAGTTCTGCATCGTCCAAAGGAAAGAGTTCTGCATCCGCGAAGGGCAAGAGTTCTGTATTGACCAAGGGCAAGAGTTCTGCATCGACGAAGGGCAAGAGGAGCGCATCGTCGAAGGGCAAGAGGGCTGCATCAACAGAGGATGACGATGATGACTTCATGTAGTATGTAAGATGTATTCCAGTTGTACCGTTTTATTCAGATGTATTTGCATTATTAGTTTGTATTGTATTATTGTAGGGCATTATGTTCTATCTGAATTTCATTTTGTAGTATGTAAGATGTATTGCACAAGTTCAGCCGCACCGTTTAATTCAGATGTACTTGTATCTTAATTATCGGTTGTAGTCTATTTGGAAATGTAACTGAAATAAGAATGCGAATTAATAGTAATATGTCTCTCGCATACATAAAACAATATATGTCTCCTGATCACATAGAAGCAAGTGTGAATAGTCTGAAACTAACATAGATAATGAGTCATACATAGATAGATAAGCATATCACTGCGGGGGACGACGACGAGTCTGGGTCTTCCTCGGGCGAGGACCGGAAGGCGATAAGCGCTGAGGCGGTGGACGAGGCTCGCGATAACCACGACCATAGTTAACCTCGTCTGTCACGGTCTGTGTCTCCTGCGTCGGTGGTGGTGGTGGAGTGTGAAACACTGTCTGCGAGAAGCCATAAATGTTTGTAGCTTGGTCATCATCCTCGCGGTCGCCCTCAAAGTACGAAGCACCACCACTAAGGATCGGTGACTGCTCTGAATGCATGAACGGTTGCGAATGGTTGCCGCCTGCGGTAAAGTAAAATTGATACAAATGCATGAACGAAGCACCACCAGTAAGCATCAGTGACTGCTGAGAATGCAAGAACGATTACTACATTGTTCAAAAGAATGTAGTGAGTAGTGTTACCTAGATTCATCTGCTGATGCCAGGAAGAGCTCCCTGGCTGTGAAGGAGGTGGCTCATGCCAGGAAGAGCTCCCTGGCTGTGAAGGAGGTGGCTCATGCCAGGAAGAGCTCCCTGGCTGTGAAGGAGGTGGCTCATGCCAGGAAGAGCTCCCTGGCTGTGAAGGAGGTGGCTCATGCCAGGAAGATCTCCCTGGCTGTGAAGGAGGTGGCTCATGCCAGGAAGAGCTCCCTGGCTGTGAAGGAGGTGGCTCATGCCAGGAAGAGCTCCCTGGCTGTGAAGGAGGTGGCTCATGCCAGGAAGAGCTCCCTGGCTGTGAAGGAGGTGGCTCATGCCAGGAAGATCTCCCTGGCTGTGAAGGAGGTGGCTCATGCCAGGAAGATCTCCCTGGCTGTGAAGGATGAGGTTCTGCACGGTGCACAGAGGGTCATGGTTCTGAACAGTGCACAGAGGGTCGTGGTTCTGAATGTTGTACAGAGGGACGTGGCGGACGATGTGCTGGAGGAGGAAGTGCAACATCCGAAGTCCGTCTACACGTAACAGCTGCGTAAATCCCGCGTAGCTTGTCATCAAGACGCCTCAACCATGAGACGCCCTCTCGCGGTGGGATAGTTTCTTCCCTCTGAAAGCGCCGCATTAAAGCAGAAACCTCCTCTCGCGCCTGTAGTGTCAAGTCACCCTATACACAAAGAATGAACCAATTATATGCTCGTTGTATGATAGACACCACGAATAAACAACCAAGCGAATCTGTCCAGATTAACAAAAGACTTAACATATGAGAACCAAGGCATTTACCGCGTGGTGTCTGGTTCCCACAACAGAGGCAGTTGGGTACATATCGCTGGTGAGAGGGGCTTCGATCTGATCAGGAGCAGCTAATGGAACCAAGTAGATCCTCGTTGTATGCCGGTAACGCTGCAGATACAACCCAAACATTTCCCAGTTAAAGGGCCAAACCTCACCCCAGATATTTGTCGCAGCGGTAGTCCATTCGTCAACGTAAGGGGTAATGCTCTCAAGCCAATAAGACATGGACTTGTTTCCTCCTAGGCGACTGTCCCTGAGATTGACATGATTAGGTATATTATGAATGCAGAGCTGCCAACTAAAATAGTATTAGTACTTACTTGTGCACGTGGTCTGGCAAGTGTGGAATAACTGGAATCTCAGGCTGGTGATATAGACCGAACTGTCTCATTACCCTATGAAGAGACATCTCCTCAACCGTCACGTCGAACACCAACTTGGCCTTGGTCATCCAAAAGTGCCGATCTCTAGTGCACAATCCAGAAATCCCAACTGGGTACCTCGATGATATAGCCTGAGGCGAGTATGGCTCCCAAATAACTTGATCCTCGTGCAAACTATCAAACTGCGCCATGAAGGACTGGTAGCATCCCCTAACCTGAGTATGCGCAAACTGTCTCTGTGCATGACAACAAATAAGCATTAGTAATACTATTGAATGGCAAGAAATAATTGAATTAATTGTTACTTAATATAAAAGTACCTCTCGCCGTGTCCAAACAGATCCCATAGTAGGTAAGTCACCGATAGCAGGCACATAAGTCCCAGCTAAGTCCTCCAAACCAAAAGGTTTATCAATGTAGACATAGGGTCGTCCAGTAGGGAACCTCTCGTATGACCAAAGCTGCAACAATAATGGACATCCAACAAGACTAGATTTTCTAGACTTCAACAAGCAAGCTTTGCACAGGCCTCTGTACGTAGCCGCTAACACAGCAGAACCAAAACTCCTCTGTAGAATATCCGCAGGGCAACGTGCTTCAGCTATCTCTCGTGCAATACCGATGAGTCGTGCATCGACAGTGGTCACGTGGTTCTCCGTAAACATTGTCTTGCCGAACAGCCAAAGAATATATGCCTCTAGGGACCGGTCAATCTGAGCCTCCGACAACTGAACGTCGGGATGTCCTAACGAGACAATCTACATAGAAACGTAATAATTGTATGAACATCGGACAACTAAAAAACAACATTTGTTTAAGTGGCCGTGATGGTTACCTGAAACTGGCTCAACCATCTAAAAAGAGGTCCATGAGGATCGTTGTCTATAGCCCTAGCAGTCGGGACTGCAGCCAAAAAACGGGTCTACATCGCTGCTTGCCACCCAGATTCTGCCTCTAAGGGACCTATGGCAGCACCGGCCAGAGGTAATCCCAACAAGTAAGACACATCCTGTAAAGTAGGCGCCATCTCTCCCCAAGGAAAGTGAAACGTATGTGTTTCTGGTCTCCATCTATCTACTAAGCAGGTAAGGAGTGACTTGTCGTAAGATAAACGTCTCACTTGCCTCTTGTGTAACTGCAATGGTTCACCTGCCTCATCTAAGTCCGGACCATCAATCCACTCATCCAATGTACCCTCAACCAGCCGTGCCAAGGGTAGAAGTCCAGCCCAACTTAACCTACAAAATAAAGAGATTGTTAGCGGTTATGAAAAGTATGTCAAACATAGTAAGTCATTATATGGTCTCCATTATATGCACACATACCTATCAACCCATGAATCATGTATCAGCCAGTTAGTCTTTGGGGTACGAGTGACCAACACGTCTAAGTTGTTGCCCGCTTCCGTAAGGGCGCCCCGGTGCTTTCTATCGATGTTACCATTAAGCAACGGATACGAAGACATATCTGCAATTCAAACAACAAATCTCAGGTGCAAATAAAACATAGTATGACATATTACAAATTGTAACATAGTCCTGACATATTACGAATTAAAACATAGTCCTGACATATTACATATTAAAACATAGTCCTGACATATTACAAATTAAAACATAGTCCTCACATATTACAAATTAAAACATAGTCCTGACATATTACATATTAAAACCCACTACGGCACATTATATAGCTTGTGAGTTATTTCTTCCTCGTCCGCCCCTTCGGCCTCGACTACCACGACCACGTCCGCCTCTTGCTCCTGTTGTCGCAGCCGTCGATGTGGAAGCACTCGTCGATGCGGAAGCACCATCTTTGTTCAGGTCGGGACAATATTTCATCCTATGCCCATAAGCCGCGCATAACAAACATTGTCTGGTTGCTCCACCAGCTTCAGACTGGTCCATATCGTTCCGGATGCGACGGGCCTTTCGTCTGCCCCTACTTGTTCGCCGAAGGTCTGGATGCGGGATGTATACTCTCTCACTGTCGTTTACCTTGTTGAAATTGCCGACGACTCTAAACCCTGTCATCTCGCCTGTCCATGTGTTGAGCACTGCCTCTTTTAAATAGTATGGGGACACAAAGGATATAGCATCCAACTGAATCTGGCCACAGGCAGCCAACACATGAGAGCAAGGTAGGTGTAGCAACTTCGATTTGTTGCATGTACACTCACACCTTGGATAAAATTCCGTTCCAATTTTTACCTCGTGTGTCTTCACCTCATTTCCAGAACCAAAACCATCGGTAGGAAGCTGAACCTCATACCTCCTTTCTTGATTCCCTATGAGTCTGACACTGTGCTTCTTTGCTTTCTCTATCTTCTTTGCCATGTATTCCATGACACGGCTACAATAAGGTGTGTTCTGATTATCTTCAATATGCTTCTGTGCTAACTCGTGCCTTTCTCTGAAATATCTCAAAGTGCCATGGAATACAACCTCCACAATAGCTGTGAGTGGCAATGCTCTATTCCCTCTCAGCACAAAGTTATACACCTCTGCAAGATTGGTTGTCATGTGGCCATACCTAGCTCCATGTGTGTCATGCAGCAAAGACCAATTCATTGGAGACTCTTTCTCTATCCACTCAGAAAAATTCTTTATTGCCCTTCCCTTCTTTCTCTTAGTATTAGGAGGGTCAATTGCTGGCAAGTCACAAAGACCAACTGGCTCCTCTAGCTCCGCGATGAGTGCTGCTAATTTAACCTGATCTTCTTCCATTTTCTTCCTTGCACGGACCCGCTTCTTAGTAAACTCATCTAGTTTGGACCAAATAAATTCGTATTTCCGCTGCTGGCTCTGCTTGCATAATTTTTTGAACAAGTTCATCAACCGCTTGTTCTTGAACTGTGAGAAAAAATTAGCCCCAAGATGGCGCATTCACCACCGGCTCTGCAAGTCCCTCCAAGGTGTTGGTTCGTCATCTGCTGGATTACGAAGTGTCTTCACGGCCTTCAATATACCAGCATGTCTGTCATGAATGACACACACGTTTGGTCGGTCCTTCACGATGGCAATTTTCACTTGGCGGAAGAACCATACCCAGCTGAGAAAGTTCTCACCCTCCACAAATGCCATGGCAAGTGGGATGATTTGATTGTTCCCGTCCACACCAATAGCAGTCA
Source organism: Triticum urartu (assembly GCF_003073215.2). Taxonomy (NCBI): domain Eukaryota; kingdom Viridiplantae; phylum Streptophyta; class Magnoliopsida; order Poales; family Poaceae; genus Triticum; species Triticum urartu. Next base: position 651,574,306 of record NC_053028.1, on the reverse strand, counting down.
GGATTTGCCCTCTATACTGACCGGTCAGGAATGTACCATCCACAAATATAACAGGAGGACAATGCCGGAAAGCTTCGATGCACATAGCAAAAGAGAAGAACACTCGTTTCAACACCTTGAAATCTGGTATACTCAGCAACCTCATGTGTTGTACGTTCACATAAGTGCCGGGATTCCTCTCCTTCAGTATGCCCAGGAGACGGACAACATTATCATATGAGTCGAAGAACGTCCCAAACCTTTCCTCCATAGCCTTCTGCTTAGCCCTCCAAGCCTTCCCATAAGGAATGACATAATTCCATCTGACCTTCACTTCTGTCTGGATGTGTTTTGCTTCCATATCTTTCTTCTCTACTATCTCAGTATACATGAGTTGCGCAATGAGACTTGAAGTCAGGTTCGGATGCTTCACCAGCAGGTTCTTCCTCACACAATTATGTGGGACGACAATGGTGACAACCCAGTGGATGTCATACTTCGGCACGTGCCCGTGCACATTCCCAGGACAACTTGTTTCAACACATTTCACGGTATAGTTTGTTGGACTTGATATGTGTGTCCGGAAAACCCTCTGCGTAGACATAGCCCACTTTATCACCGTATACTTCAATTTTTTCTTTGTATCAAACATAGCCCCTATCTGTACTTGGTTCAGATTATACTGCCATGGAGTCTCATGGCCATCGTTCACCGTAAGGCCGGTGGATATGTCCTGCTCCCATGCAGAAGGAATCGGTACCTCCACTTCATCCTCAGAATTTTCAGAATCTAGTTCCTCCACCAATCCATCCTCGTCCTCTTCCTCCATCACCCTCTGCGTTTCATCCCCTTCCTCATCCCCATCAGCAAAACCAGAACCAGCTAATATTATCGACTGGCTACTCTGCCCAGTATCAGGACCACAAACATTGTGTGGCACGTAGTCTGACTCTTTCTCGGGTTGGCTAGCATCCACATCTTGTGGCTATGACCCGGATAAAACAATCTCGTTAGCCACTTCACTGCCTTGGCCGGGTTCATACCCCCTGTGGAGTTGTACGGCATTCTCCTCCTTCGGTACAAGTTGCACAAGTGCATATGGGTGGATTCTTCGGTCTCGGCAGCGTCTTAACAGGGACAACCAATGTTGGCTCCTATCTACTGGCATCAACTCCCACTTGACATTTTTACAAGATTTGGTCCACAATGCGTGAATACTGACAGAACATACTTCAGGATCCAGCCCGAAACTAGTTGTCAACCATACTTCAATTGTCTAATGTCCAGTCTGTCTGGGTCTGCTAGTGTCATGACGCAATTTTTAAACTCGCTAAGATCAACTCCCAACTCATTATATCGAACGTTACCAGCGCCGTAGTAAACATTCAAATTTACTGATTCAGACATTTTCACCTGTCAGACATTGTCATCTTCTCATTAATCACAACGAACACTAATATTACCCGCTACACTAACTACGCGCTAAAATGCCACCACAAACATATTAACTCTAACTAATAAACTATACAATTTAGAGAAAATTTGTGACGCCATGGTTATACCTTCGAAGCGTGCGTCTCTTCCGGTCACCGGCACTGGCAACCAGACAACGGCAGCGCCGCCCACTCGACGGCCGGAGGTTTAACTCCGGTCACCCCTTGGTAGCTGCTGCTCCTCCTCACCACCTCCTCCTCCACAGCTGCTACTCCTCCTCACCACCACCTCCTTCCCAACCGGACCTCCTCCACCCCACCATGGCTCCTCCCCCAAGCGCACAAAAAACTAACCCATAACGGAAAAAAACCATAGGCCGGTGGAGAATGCTATGATCTATCTATTCTGTGCCTTGGTTGTGTAAATGAGTGCAAATTGGAGGAGATCAGGGAGGAGACGCGAGCTCTACAGAGAAGAACGAGAGGACCGAGAAAGAACAGAGGCGAGCAAGAGGAGGAAGGCGACGACGGGATCGGCCTTATCCAGACCTTTTCGGTCTAGGCCTGGCCGAAAAGGTTTTCGGCTGCGGGCTGGCCGAAAACGGCCCATTTTGGTCTAGGCCTGGCCGAAGCTACTATTTTCGTCCCATCCCACCCCGACGACACCTCTTCGGCCCAACTGAGGCTCATTTCGGCCTAATGCTGGACGAAAAGTCCTTTTCGGCCTAGTTCCGGCCGAAAACTACCACTTCGGCCACCACAAGGCCGACAGGGTCATATTTTTGATATTTTGGCAATGGGTACTATAGTTTTAGAATTAGCTATAAAAAAGGTCATAGTTTTGAAAAACAAATCCGGCTGCTACGGCGATAGATCGACGGGAAAAAGAGGGGATTCGGCCCGGGGCTCACAGCGGGGGTCGGTGGCGAGGTCGAGGAGGCCGGGAAGGTCGGGACGTGATGAATCCTCCACCGAACAGGGCCAGCCGGGCTTGAGGACAACGTCCGTTGGCGACGAGTGGGGGCCTTCAGCTCGAACTTGCCCTCGCAGGTGAATTGGACGACGGAGGCGCATCTCCCGGAGACCTTGGAACGACGAACACTGGCCGGTGGACACAATGACGACGAAGAAGACGATGAGCACGGTGACAGTAGCTCGGGCGCGAGAAAAATCGAGAGGGAGAGGGGCGAGAGCGGAGAGGGGAGGCGATCTAGGGTTCGGGGCGCCGCGGGGCAGGTCTTGTAGGCGTCGGGGAGCTGCCGGATGGCCGCCCCGTGGCCATCGGCGCCATTGACGGACGCTCTGCGTCCACGGGGGCTGCATGAACAGGGTGGAAGGGGATGAACGGGTGTTGGGCTGGCCTTGCCAATTCGGCCTAGTGGCTGAGGGGAACATGGGGGCCTTTTCTTTTCTATTTGGTTTTTCTTTTTAAAACTTATCGGTTTTCTTTTCATTTTATTTTTATTTTTATAAAATAAAACACTAGCCCCTAAATTAGTATTTAGTAAATAGGCCACTGCCATAATTAATTTGGTACATTAATTAAATAGTTGGCATTTGTTTATTTAATTTAAAGCATTGAATAAATGTTTTCGGCTACTGTTTTATTTATTTTAAAGTATTCAAACATTTTATAAAGGTGTAGCTTCCCCACCATAATTACCTATGCTTTATTTGGCATTACACGAACATTTTAGTTTTAATATGTAGAAACTTTCATCGTTTGACTTTAATTCAAATTTAATTTGAATCTATTTTAAACTAGCGCGAGTTTAGCGACAGTAACCGAGGCGACGTGGCATCATTAGCAGAGGTTCACTGTACTTTAATTATTCGGGCGTCACATCTAGCTTTGTAGATAGTAACACTACTATCAGCGTCCGTCTTCCTCTTAAAGATTCATTTATTTTCTATGGCTTGCCGATCATCGGGCAAGTCAACCAAAGTCCACACTTTGTTCTCATACATGGATCCTATCTCAGATTTTATGGTCTCAAGCCATTTCGCGGAATCTGGGCTCATCATCGCTTCCTCATAGTTCGTAGATTTGTCATGGTCAAGTAACATGAACTCCAGAATAGGATTACCGTACCACTTTGGTGCGGAATATACTCTGGTTGACCTACGAGGTTCGGTAGTAACTTGATCCGAAGTTTTCATGATCATCATCATTAACTTCCTCACTAATTGGTGTAGTAGTCACAGGAACAGATTTCTGTGATGAACTACTTTCCAATAAGGGAGCAGGTACAGTTACCTCATCAAGTTCTACTTTCCTCCCACTCATTTCTTTCGAGAGAAACTCCTTCTCTAGACAGGATCCATTCTCAACAATGAATAACTTGCCTTCGGATCTGTGATAGAAGGTGTACCTAATATTTTCTTTTGGGTATCCTATGCAGATTTACTTCTTCGATTTGGGTTCGAGCTTATCATGTTGAAAATTTTTCACATAAGCATCGTAGTCCCAAACTTTAAGAAACAACAACTTATGTTTCTCGCCAAACCACAGTTCATACGGTGTCGTCTCAACGGATTTAGATGGTGCCCTATTTAACGTGAATGTAGTTGTCTCTAATGCATAACCCCAAAATGATAGCGGTAAATCTGTAAGAGACATAATAGATCGCACCATATCTAATAAAGTACGGTTACGATGTTCGGACACATCCTTACACTGTGGTGTTCCAGGTGGCGTGAGTAGTGAAACTATTTCACATTGTTTTAACTGAAGGCCAAACTCGTAACTCAAATATTTTACTTCTCTGATCATATCGTAGAAACTTTTATTTTTGTTACGATGATTCTCCACTTCACTATGAAATTTTTGAACTTTTTTAAATGTTTCAGACTTGTGTTTCATCAAGTAGATATACTCATATCTGCTCAAATCATCTGTGAAGATCAGAAAATAATGATACCTGCCGTGAGCCTCAATATTCATCGGACCACATATATCAGTATGTATGATTTTCAACAAATCTTTTGCTCGCTCCATTGTTCCGGAGAACGGAGTCTTAGTCATCTTGCCCATGAGGCATGGTTCACAAGCATCAACTGACTCATAATCAAGTGATTCCAAAAACCCATCAGCATGGATTTTCTTCATGCGATTTACATCAATATGACCTAAACGGCAGTGCCACAAATAAGTTGCACTATCATTATTAACTTTACATCTTTTGGCTTCAATATTATGAAAATGTGTATCACCACGATCGAGATCCAACAAATCATTTTCATTGGGTGTATGACCATAGAAGGTTTTATTCATGTAAACAGAACAACAATTATTCAATAACTTACGTGAATAACCGTATTTCAATAAACATGATACAATCATATTTATGCTCAACGCAAACACTAAATAACATTTATTTTAGGTTCAACACTAATCCCGAAAATATAGGGAGTGTGCGATGATGATCATATCAATCTTGGAACCACTTCCAACACACATCGTCACTTCACCCTTAACTAGTCTCTGTTTATTTCTCAACTCCCATTTTGAGTTACTACTCTTAGCAACTGAACCAGTATCAAATACCGAGGGGTTGCTATAAACACTAGTAAAATACACATCAATAACATGTATATCAAATATAGCTTTGTTTACTTTGCCATCCTTCTTATCCACCAAATACTTGGGGTAGTTCCGCTTCTAGTGACCAGTCCTTTTGCAGTAGAAGCACTTAGTCTCAGGCTTAGGTCCAGAATTGGGTTTCTTCACTTGGGCAGCAACTTGTTTGCCGTTCTTCTTGAAGTTCCCCTTCTTCCCTTTGCCCTTTCTCTTGAAACTAGTGGTCTTGTCAACCATCAACACTTGATGTTTTTCTTAATTTCTACCTTCGCCGATTTTTTCATCACGAAGAGTTTGGGAATCGTTTCCGTTATCCCTTGCATATTATAGTTCATCACGAAGTTCTACTAACTTTGTGATGGTGACTAGAGAATTCTGTCAATCACTATTTTATCTGGAAGATTAACTCCCACTTGATTCAAGCAATTGTAGTACCCAGACAATCTGAGCACATGCTCATTGCTTGAGCTATTCTCCTCCATTTTTTAGCTGTAGAACTTGTTGGAGACTTCATATCTCTCAACTCGGGTATTTACTTGAAATATTAAATTCAACTCCTGGAACATCTCATATGGTCCATGACGTTCAAAACGTCCTTGAAGTCCCGATTCTATGCTGTTAAGCATGGTGCACTAAACTTTCAAGTAGTCATCATATTGAGCTAGCCAAACGTTCATAACGTCTACATCTGCTCCTGCAATAGGTCAGTCACCTAGCGGTGCATCAAGGATATAATTCTTCTGTGCAGCAATGAGGATAAACTTGAGATCTCGGACGCAGTCCGCATCATTGCTACTATCATCTTTCAACTTAGTTTTCTCTAGGGAAGCACTAACACGAGCTATTGATCTACAACATAGATATGCAAATACTATCAGGACTAAGTTCATGATAAATTAAAGTTCAATTAATCATATTACTTAAGAACTCCCACTTAGAAAGACATCCCTCTAATCTTCTAAGTGATCACGTGATCCAAATCAACTAAACCATAACCGATCATCACGTGAAATGGAGTAGTTTTCAATGGTGAACATCACTATGTTGATCATATCTACTATATGATTCACGCTCGACCTTTTGGTCTCAGTGTTTCGAGGCCATATATGCATATGCTAGGCTCGTCAAGTTTAACCTGAGTATTCTGCGTGTGCAAAACTGGCTTGCACCCGTTGTAGATGGACGTAGAGCTTATCACACCCGATCATCACGTGGTGTCTGGGCACAACGAACTTTGGCAATGGTGCATACTCAGGGAGAACACTTTTTATCTTGAAATTTAGTGAGAGATCATCTTATAATGCTACCGTCAATCAAAGCAAGATAAGATGCATAAAAGATAAATATCACATGCAATCAAAATATGTGACATGATATGGCCATCATCATCTTGTGCCTTTGATCTCCATCTCCAGAGCATCGTCATGATTTCCATCATCACCGGCATGACACCATGATCTCCATCATCTTGATCTATATCAATGTGTCGTCACATGGCCGTCTCGCCAACTATTGCTCTTGCAACTATTGATATCGCACAGCGATAAAGTAAAGCAATTATTTGACGCTTGCATCTTATGCAATAAAGAGACAATCATAAGGCTTTTGACAGTTGCCGATAACTTCAACAAAACATGATCATCTCATACAACAACTTATATCTCATCACGTCTTGACCATATCACATCACAACATGCCCTGCAAAAACAAGTTAGACGTCCTCTACTTTGTTGTTGCAAGTTTTACGTGGCTGCTACTGGGCTTAGCAAGAACCGTTCTTACCTACGCATCAAAACCACAACGATAGCTTGTCAAGTTGGTGCTATTTTAACCTTCGCAAGGACCGGGTGTAGCCACACTCGGTTCAACTAAAGTTGGAGAAACTGACACCCGCCAGCCACCTGTGTGCAAAGCACGTCGGTAGAACTAGTCTCGCGTAAGCGTACGCGTAATGTCGGTCCGGGCCGCTTCATCCAACAATACCGCCGAACCAAAGTATGACATGCTGGTAAACAGTATGACTTATATCGCCCACAACTCACTTGTGTTCTACTCGTGCATATAACATCAACGCATAAAACCTGGCTCGGATGCCACTGTTGGGGAACGTAGTAATTTCAAAAAAATTCCTACACACACGCAAGATCATGGTGATGCACAACAACGAGAGGGGAGAGTGTTGTCCACGTACCCTCGTAGACCGAAAGCGGAAGCGTTAGCACAACACGGTGATGTAGTCGTACGTCTTCATGATCCGACCGATCCAAGTACCGAACGCACGACACCTCCGAGATCAGCACACGTTCAACACGATGACGTCCCGCGAACTCCGATCCAGCAGAGCTTCACGGGAGAGTTCCGTCAGCACTATGACGTGATGACGGTGATGATGTTGCTACCGACGCAGGGCTTCGCCTAAGCACCGTTACGATATGACCGAGGTGGAATATGGTGGAGGGGGGCACCGCACACGGCCGGAAGAGATCAATAGATCAACTTGTGTGTCTAGAGGTGCCCCTACCCCCGTATATAAAGGAGCAAGGGGGAGGCCGACCGGCCCTCTATGGGCGCGCCAGGAGGAGGAGTCCTCCTCCTAGTAGGAGTAGGACTCCCCTTTCCTACTCCTACTAGGAGGAGGAAAGGAAGGAGGAGAAGGAGAAGGAAGGAGAGGGAGGAAAAGGAGGAAAGGGGGGCCGGCCCCTAGTCCAATTCAGTTTGGGCTAGGGGGGCCGCGCGCCCTGCCTCCTCTCTTCCACCACTTGGCCCATGAGGCCCATTACTTTTTCCTCGTATTCCCGTAACTCCCCGGTACCCCCGAAAATACACGAATCACTAGGAACCTTTCCGATGTCCGAATATAGTCGTCCAATATATCGATCTTTATGTCTCGACCATTTCGAGACTCCTCGTCATGTCCCCGATCTCATCCGGGACTCCGAACTACCTTCGGTACATCAAATCACATAAACTCATAATACAATCGTCACCGAAACTTTAAGCGTGCGGACCCTACGGGTTCGAGAACTATGTAGACATGACCGAGACACGTCTCCGGCCAATAACCAATAGCGGAACCTGGATGCTCATATTGGATCCTACATATTCTACGAAGATCTTTATCGGTCAAACCGCATAACAACATACGGTGTTCCCTCTGTCATCGGTATGTTACTTGCCCGAGATTCGATCGTCGGTATCTCAATACCTAGTTCAATTTTGTTACTGGCAAGTCTCTTTACTCGTTCCGTAATACATCATCCCGCAACTAACTCATTAGTTGCAATGCTTGCAAGGCTTATAGTGATGTGCATTACCGAGTGGGCCCAGAGATACCTCTTCGACAATAGGAGTGACAAATCCTAATCTCGAAATACGCCAACCCAACAAGTACCTTTGGAGACACCTGTAGAGCACCTTTATAATCAACCAGTTACGTTGTTGACGTTTGGTGGCACACAAAGTGTTCCTCCGGTAAACGGGAGTTGCATAATCTCATAGTCATAGGAACATGTATAAGTCATGAAGAAAGCAATAGCAACAAACTAAACGATCAAGTGCTAAGCTAACGGAATGGGTCAAGTCAATCACATCATTCTCCTAATGATGTGATCCCATTAATCAAATGACAACTCAGGTCTATGGTTAGGAAACATAACCATCTTTGATCAACGAGCTAGTCAATTAGAGGCATACTAGTGATACTCTGTTTGTCTATGTATTCACACATGTATTATGTTTCCGGTTGATACAATTCTAGCATGAATAATAAACATTTATCATGATATAAGGAAATAAATAATAACTTTATTATTGCCTCTAGGGCATATTTCCTTCAATTATATGCCCAAACTCTTGTCTGGTTATTATAATCTTAATTATTGGGCCAACCCCATGCAACGGATAGGGCCTTTTGTTGGACAACTGATTCTTGATGCAGGACGCGTGCCGGCCAAGATGTTATTTGGACACACCACCCACTTCGGTTCGTAACGATCACATTTCGATGGGTGACTTCCGGCGCACAAATTAAGATAATATTGGTCCCAACACAAATACATGGTTGTAAGTATTAAGACCTCATACCCTTACCTCCTTTTATTATAAGTGTTTCATCACAATTAGCTTGATTGATCCGGTCAAAAGCTGGAATTATTTATTTGACAGAAACTTGCTAGAGACCATCGCTTCAAGGGAATCTTCCTCTCACAGGTTCAATAACCCAATGTCACCACTTTGGGGAAATAGGTGTGGGGGTACTTTCTGTTCCTTTACCGGATCACACAAAAAGGAAGTATCAATAGTCATATTTGTCAATATCACAATCATTTATAGTATGATTCGAGATAAACCAAAGCAGACAAATTATCTCCAAACCAGAGTTGGTCATAGCCGTATTTTACTATTTTTTCTCATCATTTCGAGAGCTTCTCCTTTCTCTCTTCTTGCTCTTACAATATTTTTTCTTGAACTTTTGTCCACAAATCATTTCTTTCTTCTACAACATTTTTTAGGCCAACTAAACCAAAAGTAACCTATCACATATACTTGCTCTCTTTCGCCTACTAATTGACAAGTGTGGCATGGAAGACCCATTATCAAAGGGGTAATATGTAGTCGAATTCATTTTAGATCATACGTCTAACACAATTATCTCAAGGTGCAATAGAACTTCTCATTATAAAATGTCCACTAATCATTGGAATGGAAACTCTTTCCTTGCTCATAATGAGCTTGATAGCTCAACTTATTATACAAAAGAACTAAACTGGAGTAAAAAGCAAACATGCAGAAGCAGTAAAGGGATACATGGGACTAAAAAATATCCCCAACTTAAGAGTCTAAGCCACAAGATCTGATATTCCCTCAAGTCGTTGATATCGTCGTTCTTTCTTTTCTAGAGCGGGTGTGTTGGTGCTGGCGAGGGCTTGGCGGAGCTTCTCATTGTCTTCTCCAAGACAATGATGCGGAGCTTGAGTAAGTCCACATTTTCCTCCAATTTAGCAAAAATAATGGATATATAGTTGAGTACGCACGAACTTAAGTGAGCCGTCCCCTGAGTGAAGGTAGTCCAGAGTAGTGTGGTGTTGATAGGCTAAGAATGGCAAGGAATACGTGATGTTAGAGTAGACATGGATATTGTAAGAGTAGACATGGATAGTGTGGTGTTGATAGGCTAAGAATGACAAGGAATACGTGAGCCATTCTCCGCAACATATGTTTATCCGGAAGAATAGTAAGCACAAACACGTGCAACATCCCCAATAGATTGTATATTGGTTTATTGGTAAAAAATAGTCATGTCATCAATCAACAACTCATCGTACAACTATTTCAGTAGGTAGTATCTAGTTTACTAAGTGAGAAGTGAGGAGTTTGAGTTCTTTGACGGTACATCATATTATATTGGGACATTTAATTTGTGATCCAATGGCTCAAATTAGTCGGCACTACAACATATGTCTGGGAGTATATTTAGGCCGTAAGGGCACTTTGGGTAGTTTTGCACGTTATCCATTTGTCAACCGGGTCACCATTTGTTGATTGGCTTCCTTAAAGGTGATGTGTCCACTTCCGTATTGACCCACGTAACAAACTGATCTCCTCGACCAGCTTCAGGTCATTGGACAATCAGAACAAGTATAATGGTGACATAGGTGAGCTATAAGGAATGCTACGTCAAATTTTGCCTAGTTGAAGGAGATATAACAGGAGAGAGAAGATTGGCCCAACTTTTACATGTGCATACAGCCGCATGAATTTGGTTGTACGTATGCGTGTGTCCAAACCAAATCGACCCAACAGATTAGTCCAACTTTTACATGTGCGTACCGACGACAAGAACTCGACCACCGGTGGCGGAGGTCAAGGCTATGCCAACAAGGTTGACATGTGTCTGCTTGGCGGAGGCACTCCATTGCATGGCCGCACGCGATGGAAGACCGGGGCCGGCCGCCGGTGGCATGTGGAGTAGAGGATAGATAGGTCTCCGCCGCTACGATTATTTGAATAACTACATATTCATAGGAGAAACTCTGAGCTGAACCATATTAACCGTTGTATCAACTTAATACTACACATTTAGTCTGTAGTACGGTGTAGCTGAGTCTTTTTCTCCTTATTATTCTATGACATGCCCTCAAAACTTATATGTGCTGGAAATTCTGTCAACAACTATCTAATAACGATTGGAGAGAATCTTAGGCTATTTGTTTATTTACAAAAAGATATTTACTTTGAGAGGTTGTTGTAACACCCACAATGCGGCTATATCTCTCACATGTCGGGGCATGACTTAGAGGCATAGCCGCATGGTAGGTTTGTCGCAAGAGGGGTAATCTTCACACAATCCCATGTACTGAATAAGAAAGAGATAAGAGTTGGCTTACAATCGCCACTTCACATAAATACAAGTTAAACATACATCAATCAAATTACAAACGAGGTCCGACTACGGAACCAAAATAAAAGAAGACAACCCCATGTACTAAAAGAAGACTGGGCTCCACTACTGATCAACTGGAAACGAAACAACACAACGAACACGATCTTCATCGGGCTCCCACTAGAGCTCGGTTGTGTCACCTGCACTGGTATCATTGGCACCTGCAACTGTTTGGAAGTATCTATGAGCCACGAGGACTCAGCAATCTCACACCCGCGAGATCAAGACTATTTAAGCTTATGGGTAGGAAAGGGGTAGTGAGGTGGAGCTACAGCAAGCACTAGCATATATGATGGCTAACATATGCATGAGAGCGAGAAGAGAAGCAATTAACGATCGTGAACTAGAAGTGATCAAGAAGTGATCATGAAACTACTTACGTTCAAGCATAACACAAGAACCGTGTTCACTTCCCGGACTCCGCCGGAAAGACACCATCACGGCTACACACGCGGTTGATTCATTTTAATTAAGTTAAGTGTCAAGTTCTCTACAACCGGATATTAACAAATTCCCATCTGCTCATAACCGTGGGCATGACTTTTGAAAGTTCAAAACCCTGCAGGGGTGTCCCAACTTAGCCCATCACAAGCTCTCACGGTCAACGAAGGATATTCCTTCTCCCAGGAAGACCCGATCAGACTCGGAATCCCGGTTACAAGACATTTCGACAATGGTAAAACAAGACCAGCAAAGCCACCCGAATGTGCCGACAAATCCCGATAGGAGCTGCACATATCTCGTTCTCAGGGCACACCGGATTGTCCAAGATTCCGGTAGGCCAACCCAGAGTTGCCCCTGGTAGCCACCGGGTGCTGACAGGTTGGACCAACACTCAGAGGAGCACTGGCCCGGGGGTTTAAAATAATGATGAACCTCGGGCTCTGAAAACCCGAGGGAAAAATGCTTAGGTGGCAAATGGTAAAACCAAGGTTGGGCCTTGCTGGAGGAGTTTTATTCAAAGCGAACTGTCAAGGGGTTCCCATAACACCCAACTGCGTAAGTGATACGTCTCCAACGTATCTATAATTTTTGATTGCTCCATGCTATGTTATCTACTGTTTTGGGCAATATTGGGCTTTATTATCCACTTTATATTATTTTTGGGACTAACCTATTAACCGGAGGCCTAGCCCAGATTTGCTGTTTTTTACCTATTTCAGTGTTTCGAAGAAAAGGAATATCAAACGGAGTCCAAACGGAACGAAATCAACTGGAGAATTTATTTTTGGAAGGAAAGCTACCGGAAAAGCTTGGAGTGCATGTCAGGAAAGAAGGGAGGTGCCCACGAGGGTGGGAGGCGCTCCCACCCCCTAGGGCGCGCCCCCTGCCTCGTCGCCCCCCCCTTCAGTCCACCGACGTACTTCTTTCACCCATATATACCTACATATCCTGAAACTTCCAGAACACACAATAGATCGGGAGTACCGCCGCCAGAAGCCTCCGTAGCCACCAAAAGCCAATTTAGACCCGTTCCGGCACCCTGCTAGAGGGGGCAATCCCTCTCCGGTGGCCATCTTCATCATCCCGGTGCTCTCCATGACGACGAGGGAGTAGTTCTCCCTCGGGGCTGAGGGTATGCACCAGTAGCTAGGTGTTTGATCTCTCTCTCGTGTTCTTGAGGTGATACCATCTTGATGTATCGCGAGCTTTACTATTATAGTTGGATCTTATGTTTCTCCCCCCCCTCTACTCTCTTGTAATGAATTGAGTTTCCCCTTTGAAGTTATCTTATCGGATTGAGTCTTTAAAGATTTGAGAACACTTGATGTATGTCTTGCCGTGCGTATCTGTGGTAACAATGGGATACCACGTGATTCACTTGATGTATGTTTTGGTGATCAACCTGCGAGTTCCGCCCATGAACCTATGCATAGGGCTTGGCACACGTTTTCGTCGTGATTCTCCGGTAGGAACTTTGGCGCACTCTTTGAGGTTCTATGTGTTGGTTGAATAGATGAATATGAGATTGTGTGATGCATATCGTATAATCATACCCACGGATACTTGAGGTGACATTGGAGTATCTAGGTGACATTAGGGTTATGGTTGATTTGTGTCTTAAGGTGTTATTCTAGTACGAACTCTAGGGCTGTTTGTGACACTTATAGGAATAGCCCAACGGATTGATTGAAAAGAATAACTTTGAGGTGGTTTCGTACCCTACCATAATCTCTTCGTTCGTTCTCCGCTATTAACGACTTTGGAGTGACTCTTTGTTGCATGTTGAGGGATAGTTATGTGATCCAATTATGTTATTACTGTTGAGGGAACTTGCACTAGCGAACGTATGAACCCTAGGCCTTGTTTCAACGCATTGCAATACCGTTGATGCTCACTTTTACCATTATTTACCTTGCTGTTTTTAGAATTTCAGATTACAAATACTCATATCTATCATCCATATACTACTTGTATCACCATCTCTTCGCCGAACCAGTGCACCTATACAATTTACCATTGTATTGGGTGTGTTGGGGACACAAGAGACTCTTTGTTATTTGGTTGCAGGGTTGCTTGAGAGAGACCATCTTCATTCTACGCCTCCTACGGATTGATAAATCTTAGGTCATCCACTTGAGGGAAATTTGCTACTGTCCTACAAACCTCTGCACTTGGAGGCCCAACAACGTCTACAAGAAGAAGGTTGTGTAGTAGACATCAGTAAGGAATGCAAAATCAAGGAACATAACACCGGTATTACGGAAACTAGGGCGGGAAAAGTGGAATAAAACACCAGGCATAAGGCCGAGCGTTCCACCTTTTACCAAATATATAGATGCATTAATTAAATAAGATATATTGTGATATCCCAACATATCCATGTTCCAACATGGAACAAACTTCAACTTCACCTGCAACTAGCAACGCTATAAGAGGGGCTGAGCAAAGCGGTAACAAAGTCAAACAACGGTTTGCTAGGAAAGGTGGGTTAGAGGCTTGTCATGGCAATATGGGAGGCATGATATAGCAAGTGGTAGGTATCGCGGCATAGCAAAAGAGCGAGCAACTAGCAAGCAAAGATAGAAGTGATTTCGAGGGTATGGTCATCTTGCCTGAGATCCCGCAAGGAAGAAGAACGAGTCCATGAAGAAGACAAACGGACGAAGTCGAACGGATCCTCACAAACGCAACGTTATCGAAACTAACCCGAAGAAGAAACACCGGAAAGAAGCAAACAGCATGGTAAACAACCATCACATAAACATGGCATGATGCACAACCAAGTATGATGAATGTCCGGTTTAATTATTCATGACATGGCAAAGTGCACAAGCAATACTACAAGTAAAGTGGAGCTCAATATGCAACGAGTTGCATATTGACGAAACACCACATGACTTAATTAGTTCTCTCCCGTTTAAGTACTCAACAATATTAAATGTTGGTTAGCATGGCAAGAGGTGAAGCATATGAAAACTACCTATCCAGGCAAGTTTAAATGAGGCCGGAACGACAAGCAACAAGTCCGGAAAAATCCTCATTAGCATATACTAGATTTGGTACTGTTCTTCCCTAAAACATATTTTAGAGTTGTTAAACATGCAAGAAGATGCCACCATGTTAAACTAGGCATTTTTCTACCCCATTTACATATATAATTTATTTAAAACCGAGCTACGGTTTATTAGTTATGAATTAAATCATTTTAGCATATAATTAGAGCAAATTTTAAACAAACAACATTTTAAACATTTTAATCATGGATGAAAGTGGCATATTATGAAACTAGACAAAATTCTAAGCATTTTACATATATAAGTTATTTACATGTGATGCACGGTTGTGGAGTTAGGATATGCATGAAATGCAAGGGCTTTTATGTAAAACTGATGTGTCAGGATTAAATGCTAAATTCGCAGAAGGGAAAGAAACACACTCGGGCCGAATCTGAAGCATAATGGGCCAGCAGAGAGAAATAAAAAAACAAAGGAGGCGCTGGGGGCCTCACCATGGGCTGAGGCCCAGGTCGGTGTTGGCGGCGCGGGCAGGCGGCGGAGGAGGCTGGGCCTTCCTGGCGCTGGCTGGGCCTTGGAGGCCAAGCGGGCCCACCAGGGCGATGGGCGGCATGGGCATCGTCCTCCTCTCGCTCCCGCACGAGCAGAGGGGCCGGCGGCGAGACTTGCGCAGCGAACGACGGCAGGGAGGAGCGGAGGCGGCCCCGGAGGTGCGGATCCGGACGGGATCCGCCTGATCCGTCCGTTTCCGGCGGCGGTGGTGGAGATCCGTCGACGGCAAGCTCGGCTCACGCTCATCCATGGCGGCGGCGGCTCCTGTAGAACAGGAGAGAGGGAGACGTGAGAGGAGGGAGGAGAAGGAGACAGCCAGGGAAGTAGGAGCAAGGTGGCGGGGTCCGGCCTGGTGGTCGCCGGCGGGAGCAAGTCCGGCGAGGCCCGCGGGGTGACGGGGCAGAGCGGCGGAGGAGCTCGGATCGGGATCTCCCTCTCCCAATCTGGAGCTCGGGGAGCAGGGGCGGTGCGGTGCGTGCCTCGGAGCCCAGATTGGGCCCCGGGCGGGCCTGGCGCGGGCCTGGCGGTGCGGGATGGTGGGAGCCGGGCAGAGAGGCCATGTGGCGCACCTTGGATGGCTAGGAGCGGTGGTTGCGGCGGCGCAGGCCAATGGGGGCTCGCCAAGTGGCGACGGCGAGGTGGCGGCACGGGAGGAGGCCAAGTGGCGGCGGCAGAGCGGCTGTGCATGGAAAACGAGGCAGAGGTGGGAGGCTAGAGGTAGGGGAAGGCTAGGCTGCCAGATTTGGAAGGTGAGGTGGTTTAAATAGGCAGGTTTAGGGTTGGGGGGATTTTTTGAGCGTTTCGGAGCACCCGATCGCAATCCGACGGTTCCTTTCGAGAGGAGGGGTTTAGGTGGGTTAGGTGGGCTGTAGAGAGTGGGTTGGGCTGAGAGGAGAGAGACGGAAGTGCAGCCCATCAACCGTTTCTGGAGACCGGAGACGTCCGACGATAGACCGGCTATACTGCCGCTATAGTTATCCGTTGGGGCGTCAAACGGACTCCGAATGCGATGAAACTTGGCAGGCGGCCTACCTACAACATAACAAGACCGCATGCCAACTTTCAACCCATTCCGGGAACATTTTCTGGTCACTTATAAAATAATATATCGGACGTGCCGCGGGTGCGTGCAAGTGTGTCTGGGCTCAGAACGGGCAACGAAAAGAACGGGGAGACCGGGATGGATGCAAGTTTTTAAAACATGATGATGCAATGCACATGATGACATGGCAAAAATGCAACACGCAAGCAAATGACATGGCAACGACAGCGAATAACTGAAAAACACCTGACGCAATGGTCTCAGGGCGTCACAGCTGTACTTTCCTATCTGCCCATAATCTATCTTGCCCAGTTTTCTTAGGAAGGAGGAGAATGTATCTACCAAATATAAGGCTAGTCATAGAGTATTTTAGATGAATTCATTTATTATCTTATATAATGTAACCTCATTTATTATGATACAATATTTGATACTTACTTCGTTCGTAAGTATAAGTATTTTTTTGAGATTTCAATACGGACTACATACGGAGCAAAATGGGTGAATCTATGCTCTAAAATTCGTCTATATACATCCGTATATAGTCCTTATTGAAATTTAAAAAAATGACTTATATTTAGAAACGGAGGGAGTATGATACTCATATCTTTTTCTCAGTAAATGCTATATCATGTCATCAATATGTCTAGTTGACATTACATGATAGTAATAGCAGGATGACAGCTCGAGGCACGGAAAAAAAAAGGACAGCTAGTGCTTATCTCCTTCGAATTCAAGATCCTTATCCTAAGGGCACTCTCTTGCTATTTTCCTTCCTTTTTTATTGCATTAATTAGCAGTAGCAACGGTGCCAGGATACATGCAGTGGTTTGTGCAAGTTCATACTCCACACCAATGGATGAGCCGGTAAACAAAGCACCTAATCAACACGGACGCTTTACCCCGGGAGATACGTACGAATATCTGCAGGATAGCTGCATGATTTCAGCGTGAATTAAGAATACTTCCATTTTGAAACCACACTACAGCTGAACCACTAGTTATATATACCCCTCTATATATGCCACATTATACAGCTTCTCCTGAGTCCTCAATCGTACCCCTGCACCCCTCTCTTTATCTCAAGAATACCAATACCTTTAAGCAGAGGGCTGCAGATCGAGGGGGTACGTTCGTACTGGATAGCTAGATATGGGGAGTGTTGGCAATTATTTGCCTGTCGTTGGTATGATCCTGGTGCAACTGGGTCTTGCTGGTCTGAATGTGTTGTCAAAGCTCACCATGGCGTCCGGCATGAGCCCTTACGTGCTCATCACCTACCGAAATCTTCTTGGGGCTGTCTTCCTTGCTCCCTTTGCTTTCTTTTTCGAACGGTATGATTTAATTTTTTCTTCTATAAACATTTCTGATTTCTTGATGGCTATATATGTTACGCACTAAAGCACAAGGCGTTCTGCAAATCTGTGTTTTATTTAGAAGGAGATGAGTCCACCTTTCATAAAGGAACTTTCTTGTTTTCGGATGACTTCTTGATCTAAGATGTAATGTACGCAACTACGGGTTCTTGTAATTTTTTTGGCCATGGATTTACAATGTGATGTCTTCCTGGCTAAGTAATTTGTCTAAGAAAATCCTGTATTTAATATTGTCGAGTTTTTTGCATTAATTTGGCATACTACATGTAATAGACAATACTTACTCTGGTCCAGAAATCGTGTGTTATGTTCATAAAAAAATATAGTTGGAAACATTTATTGAATGCAAATCCAATGGTACGGAGTAGTACCACATTTTTTAGATAATACACATTTTCTACTTATTACTACATTTAGTTTGGAAAAGGAGTATTTATGTGAATAGCTGCTAGTATTATGCATTCAACTATGAGTGAATATATCCTTCCTACATGAGTGGCCCATCCATATCTAGTATCATCAATGAATTAATTACCTCACTGTTCTTACGCAATATGATTTCATATGATTATGGATGCAGGAAAACTTGGGCCTCAATTAGCAAGAAGACACTATTACAAATTTTTGTATGCTCCGTTGTTGGGTATGATCTTTTTTCCCTTTTGCACCTGATTACAAATTTTTATATATCTTACCAATGGCTTATTACTAGATTTACAATTGATTTTTGTATTTTATTTTAAATTCATTTGTCAACAAAAAGCATTTTCCTCCAAGCATTCTTAGTTTATTAGAAATAATAAATACATTTTAGTCCTGATTGAACTAATGAGACACTTCTTTTAGAGAAGTTACGCAAAGCCCAATATTTTAGTCCAGAGACTGAGATATTTGTGGGACCTTGCTTTTTGAATCGAGTTACAGATATCAAGTTGTACTAAAATAATACTAAGGTGTGCCGATTAATTTGGACTAAAGTTGTACTAAGGTGCGCCAATTAATTTGGACCGGAGGGAGTACCAAATTCCTAAATATATGCATCCATAATTATGAATTTAAGATTTGAAATATTATTAAGAATGTAAAAAGGTTTTCACCTAAAAAAAAGGTATACAAACGACACAGTTTACATATAGGACAAAACACGATTTGCTAGTAGCCATAGGTATGGTCTTCCAAATGTAAATTGGTGTTAATTTTGTATTGTAAGCAATAGCAAAAGCCAACTGACAATATTAGTCTGAATCTGATTATCTATCTGTACACACTTTGGTGGGTATGTGGCAGTGCGACGATGAACCAGGTGTTCTACTTCGTGGGCCTAAAGTACAGCCGCCCGACCGTGGCGTCCGCGCTGAACAACACCCTCCCGGCGGTGACCTTCGCGCTGGCGGCCGCGCTCAAGATGGAGCCCGTGGCGGCGCTCGCCGGGAAGGCCAAGGTGGCCGGCACGGCCCTCTGCGTGGTCGGCTCCATGCTGATGACCTTCTACAGGGGCCCCCTCGTCAGGACCCTGGCCTCCCCGATCCACTGGCCGTACGTCCAGCGCACCATGACCGCCGAGGCCGCGGCCCACGCCGGCGGGCACACCGCCGCCCTCGGAGCCGCCCTGGTCATCGCCTCCAATGTCGCGTGGGCCGTCTGGTTCATCATTCAGGTATGTAGTACATACGTACGAGCAATCTGCTGGTTTGCGTGTACAAGTTAAGGTGATGGATCGATCGTTTTGGCGGTGGTGGCAGAAGAAGATGTCCAACACCTACGCGTCCCCGTATACGACCACGGTGCTGATGGCGTCCATGGCCAGCGTCCAGTGCGGCGTCATCGCGGTGGCCGCGGAGCACAGGCTCTCGGCGTGGGCGCTCGGGTTCGACATCAGGCTCATTGGCTCGCTCTACGCGGTAATAAGATCACATTCTCTCCATTGTCCAGATCATTAGACACGATGTGAATTGGTTTGTTCAGTGTGCTGTGGTGTAACTGGAACTGAACATGTACATAAATATATGTATATACGCAGGGGGTGGTGGCGTCAGGGATGGTGATCGCGGTGATGTCGTGGTGCATCCAGGTGCGCGGGCCGGTCTTCGTGTCCATGTTCAGCCCCATGATGCTCATCATCGTCGCCGTCGTCGGGTGGGGCATCCTCGGCGAGAAGATACGCGTCGGCAGGTACGGGTGATCGATCGATCCATCGATGCATCCTTCAAAATTTGGCGACCCGGATACTGATTGCTCGTATCGTTTGGTGGTTTGTGCTGCCTTCAACCAGCATGATCGGCGCCGTGTTCATAGTCGTGGGTCTGTACACGGTGCTCTGGGGCAAGGGAAGGGACATCGTCGCCACGGAAACCACGGAAGACGACGAGGAGAAGAAAATCGGCGGCGGCGAAGCGAGCAATGGGGCCGTCGATGGCGCGGCGGTCTCGCGGCCATGCCCGGCTGCTGATCGTCATGAGGCGACGGGCCAACCGTAGCATGGCACGAGATTTGCGGTGCAGTCTTAACTCGTGTCATGGCCTGAGTTTATGACTTCTTGGAGTATTGAACAAACAAAACCACATAATTAGCTTGTTTCACTTATCTTATGAATCCATCACTCCGATCCATTAAGTGTGCGCCACCTTGTTTTAGCAAGTGCAAAGAGAAGTGCAAATTACAACAGTGTCTCTTGACGCGGGGAGGTATTACCGCCAAGAAATAACGGCGCCCTCTCAGAAGGATCTTTAAACATATAGAAGTTCAAAGCAATAGACCGGGGGTAATCCTCCTTTTCCAAAAGAAGAAGTTCAAAGCAATAAATCAAGAACAAACTTATACTAATTGGAGGGCATCATACGAGCCTCTATGTTAATTGTTAAAAAACTATGCAAATTGACAATCAAATCTATTGATTGGTTATCTACAGCCGTCATATGAGCATCCTCACGGAGTCCTGGTTGTTGTCCAGGAAAATATAGAAAAATATTTTAGAGCATCTCCAGCCGCGCTCCCAATACGTTTTCTCTAGGAGATTTTTTCGCGCAGGCGCATAACAATCGGCCCAGCCGCGCTTTCAGAAGCCCAATTTTCACCGGCTCGGGCCGAATTTGGCGCTGGCGGACCCAAGCCGAACCCGGCGCGCTGGGCGAAACGGTTTTTGCGCTAAGGAGCCGCGGGCCCGACGAGTCAACGACACTCGCCTCGTCGTCCTCAGAACGCCTCGGTTTCCCGCGGGCAATCAATGCCAAGGCTGCCGCCGGTCAGCCTTCCACTGATTCCTCACCATGGGGCGGCTCTTCACGGGTGGCGCGGCGACGCCTCACTCCCCGCGACGCGTACACACGCCTCCCCAGCGGCTATAAAAGCGTCCCCTCCCTGCCCCCCCCCCCCCCCCCCCCCCCCCCCCCCCCCGGCCGCCACCACCGCTGGCCAAAGACGTCGTGCTCTCTGCCTCTCTCTCTCTCTCTCTCCCATCCTCACCCGTGACAATGTGCGAGTGGTTCCCCGGCGACGGAGCAGCGGCCAACGGCTTCGGCCGCCGCTCGCTGCAAGCGTGGGAGGCGCACCTGCTTTTCGAGGCCAACATCCCAGCACCTCCAGACATGCGCGCTAGGCCGACAGGATGGAGACTCAGCGCCGGACGCGTCCCCATTCCCCCCTGCCGAACGTCGGCGCGCGCCCCGACTACTTCGCCGGCGAGGTCAACCGCGTTTGGTCGTCACTGACCGAGGAGCAGCGCGCCTCCCCGCAGTACGCCGCCGACAACCATGAGGCGTGGGCGGCGTACTTCTAGCGCCGTCAGGAGCAACGCCTCGCCTCCACCAACGGGGTGCCGGTGGAACAGCGAGGGGCGACGCCTGTGGTGGCCCGCCCCCTGCCGGACGCTCCGCGAGGTTCTCACGCACCTCGAGGGCGGCAATAACCCGCCGCTCACATACCCGGCCGCCGCCCCGGTCCCCCGCCGCGGTGCCGGGCAATGGATCCCCAGGAGGTTTGTCTCCGGCTCGTCGTCCTCGTCCCGCTCCTCCTCCCACTCCTCTTCCCACTCCTCCGGCTCTCCGGCGGTGTTCGGCATCAAGGCCGAGCCCGGAACGGAGACCCCGCTCGGCCGGCATCATCATCAACGAAGGCGGCGGGTGTTGGGGGACGTAGTAATTTCAAAAAATTCCTACGCACACGCAAGATCATGGTGATGCATAGCAACGAGAGGGGAGAGTGTGTCCACATACCCTCGTAGACCGAAAGCGGAAGCGTTAGCACAGCGCGGTTGATGTAGTCGTACGTCTTCACGATCCGACCGATCAAGTACCGAACGCACGGCACCTCCGAGTTCTGCACACGTACAACTTGATGACGTCCCTCGAACTCAGATCCAGCCGAGCTTTGAGGGAGAGTTCCGTTAGCACAACGGCGTGGTGATGATGTTGATGTTCTACCGTCACGGGGCTTCGCCTAAGCACCGCTACGATATTATCGAGGTGGACTATGGTGGAGAGGAGCACCGCACACGGCTAAAAGATCCAAGAGATCAATTGTTGTGTTTATGGGGTGCCCCTCTCCTCCGTATATAAAGGGGGGGGGAGGAGAGGGCCGGCCAAGGGAAGGAGGCGCGCCCAAGGGGGGAGTCCTACTCCCACCGGGAGTAGGACTCCTCCTTTTCCTATTTGGAGAGGGAGAGGGAAGGAAGAGGAAGGAGGGAGGAAGGAAAGGGGAGCCGGCCCCCTTCCCAATTCGGATTGGGCTTGGTTGGGCCCTCCCTTGCTCCTTTTTTCTCCTTTTCACTAAAGCCCATTAAGGCCCATATACCTCCCAGGGGGTTCCGATAACCTCCCGGTGCTCCGGTATTATCCCGATCTCACCCGGAACCATTCCGGTATCCAAATATAGTCGTCCAATATATCGATCTTTACGTCTCGACCATTCCGAGACTCCTCGTCATGTCCTTGATCACATCTGGGACTCCAAACTACCTTCGGTACATCAAAACACGTAAACTCATAATATAACCGTCATCGAATTTTAAGCGTGCGGACTCTACGGGTTCGAGAACTATATAGACATGACCGAGACACGTCTCCGGTCAATAACCAATAGCGGAACCTGGATGCTCATATTGGTTCCTACATATTCTACGAAGATCTTTATCGGTCAAACCGCATAACAACATACGTTGTTCCCTTTGTCATCGGTATGTTACTTGCCCGAGATTCGATCGTCGGTATCTCAATACCTAGTTCAATCTCATTATCGGCAAGTCTCTTTACTCGTTCCGTAATACATCATCCCGCAACTAACTCATTAGTTGCAATGCTTGCAAGGCTTAAGTGATGTGTATTAGCGAGTGGGCCCAGAGATACCTCTCCGACAATCGGATTGACAAATCCTAATCGCGAAATACGCCAACCCAACAAGTACCTTCGGAGACACCTGTAGAGCACCTTTATAATCACCTAGTTACGTTGTGACGTTTGGTAGCACACAAAGTGTTCCTCCGGTAAACGGGAGTTGCATAATCTCATAGTCACAGGAACATGTATAAGTCATGAAGAAATCAATAGAAACATACTAAACGATCAAGTGCTAAGCTAACGGAATGGGTCAAGTCAATCACATCATTCTCCTAATGATGTGATCCCGTTAATCAAATGACAACTCGTTGTCTATGGTTAGGAAATATAACCATCTTTGATCAACGAGCTAGTCAAGTAGAGGCATACTAGTGACACTCTGTTTGTCTATGTATTCACACATGTATCATGTTTCCGGTTAATACAATTCTAGCATGAATAATAAACTTTTATCATGATATAAGGAAATAAATAATAACTTTATTATTGCCTCTAGGGCATATTTCCTTCAGTCTCCCACTTGAACTAGAGTCAATAATCTAGATTACACAGTAATGATTCTAACACCCATGGAGCCTTGGTGCTGATCATGTTTTGCTCGTGGAAGAGGCTTAGTCAACGGGTCCGCAACATTCAGATCCGTATGTATCTTGCAAGTCTCTATGTCTCCCACCTAGACTTGATTCCGGATGGAGTTGAAGCGTCTCTTGATGTGCTTGGTTCTCTTGTGAAATCTGGATTCCTTTGCCAAAGAAATTGCACAAGTATTGTCACAAAAGATTTTCATTGGACCTGATGCACTAGGTATGACACCTAGATCGGATATGAACTCCTTCATCCAGACTCCTTCATTTGCTGCTTCCGAAGCAGCTATGTACTCTGCTTCACATGTAGATCCTGCTACGACGTTTTGTTTAGAACTGCACCAACTGACAGCTCCTCCGTTCAATAAAAACACGTATTCGGTTTGCGATTTAGAATCGTCCGGATCAGTGTCAAAGTTTGCGTTGACATAACCATTTACGACGATCTCTTTGTCACCTCCATAAACGAGAAACATATCCTTCGTCCTTTTCAGGTATTTCAAGATGTTCTTGACCGCTGTCCAGTGATCCACTCCTGGATTACTTTGGTACCTCCCTACTAAACTAATAGCAAGGCACACATCAGGTCTGGTACACAACATTGCATACATGATAGAGCCTATGGCTGAAGCATAGGGAACATCTTTCATTTTCTCTCTATCTTCTGCAGTGGTCGGGCATTGAGTCTTACTCAACTTCACACCTTGTAACACAGGCAAGAACCCTTTCTTTGCTTGATCCATTTTGAACTTCTTCAAAACTTTGTCAAGGTATGTGCTTTGTGAAAGTCCAATTAAGCGTCTCGATCTATCTTTATAGATCTTGATGCCCAATATATAAGCAGCTTCACCGAGGTCCTTCATTGAAAAACTCTTATTCAAATATCCTTTTATGCTATCCAGAAATTCTATATCATTTCCAATCAACAATATGTCATCCACATATAATATCAGAAATGCTACCGAGCTCCCACTCACTTTCTTGTAAATACAGACTTCTCAAAAAGTCTGTATAAAACCATATGCTTTGATCACACTATCAAAACGTTTATTCCAACTCCGAGAGGCTTGCACCAGTCCATAAATGGATCATTGTAGCTTGCACACTTTGTTAGCTCCCTTTGGATCGACAAAACCTTCCGGTTGCATCATATACAACTCTTCTTCCAGAAATCCATTTAGGAATGCAGTTTTGACATCCATTTGCCAAATTTCATAATCATAAAATGCGGTAATTGCTAACATAATTCAGACAGACTTAAGCATCGCTACGGGTGAGAAGGTCTCATCGTAGTCAATCCCTTGAACTTGTTGAAAACCTTTTGCAACAAGTCGAGCTTTATAGACAGTAACATTACCATCAGCGTCAGTCTTCTTCTTGAAGATCCATTATTCTCAATGGCTTGCCGATCATCGGGCAAGTCAACCAAAGTCCACACTTTGTTCTCATATATGGATCCCATCTCAGATTTCATGGCCTCAAGCCATTTTGCGGAATCTGGGCTCACCATCGCTTCTTCATAGTTGTAGGTTCGTCATGGTCTAGTACATAACCTCCAGAACAGGATTACCATACCACTCTAGTGCGGATCTTGCTCTGGTTGACCTACGAGGTTCAGTAACAACTTGATCTGAAGTTCATGATCATCATTAACTTCCTCACTAATTGGTGTAGACGTCACAGGAACCGGTTTCTGTGATGAACTACTTTCTAATAAGGGAGCAGGTACTGTTACCTCATCAAGTTCTACTTCCCTCCTACTCACTTCTTTCAAGAGAAACTCCTTCTCTAGAAAGGATCCATTCTTAGCAATGAATGTCTTGCCTTCGGATCTGTGATAGAAGGTGTACCCAACAGTTTCCTTTGGGTATCCTATGAAGACACATTTCTCCGATTTGGGTTCGAGCTTATCAGGTTGAAACTTTTTTACATAAGCATCGCAACCCCAAACTTTAAGAAACGACAACTTTGGTTTCTTGCCAAAGCACAGTTCATAAGGTGTCGTCTCAACGGATTTTGATGGTGCCCTATTTAATGTGAATGTGGCCGTCCCTAAAGCATAACCCCAAAACGATAGCGGTAAATCAGTAAGAGACATCATAGATCGCACCATATCTAGTAAAATACGATTATGACGTTCGGACACACCATTACGATGTGGTGTTCCGGATGGTGTTCGTTGCGAAACTATTCCGCATTGTTTCAAATGTAGACCAAACTCGTAACTCAAATATTCTCCTCCACGATCAGATCGTAGAAACTTTATTTTCTTGTTACGATGATTTTCAACTTCACTCTGAAATTCTTTGAACTTTTCAAATGTTTCAGATTTATGTTTCATTAAATAGATATACCCATATCTGCTTAAATCATCTGTGAAGGTGAGAAAATAACGATACCCGCCACGAGCCTCAACATTCATTGGACCACATACATCAGTATGTATGATCTCCAACAAATCAGTTGCTCGCTCCATAGTACCGGAGAACGGCGTTTTAGTCATCTTGCCCATGAGGCATGGTTCGCAAGTACCAAGTGATTTATAAAAGTCCATCAGTATGAAGTTTCTTCATGCGCTTTACACCAATATTACCCAAACGGCAGTGCCACAAATAAGTTGCACTATCATTATCAACTCTGCATCTTTTGGCTTCAACATTATGAATATGTGTATCACTACTATCGAGATTCATCAAAAATAGACCACTCTTCAAGGGTGCATGACCATAAAAGATATTACTCATATAAATAGAACAACCATTATTCTCAGATTTAAATGAATAACCGTCTCGCATCAAACAAGATCTAGATATAATGTTCATACTCAACGCTCGCACCAAATAACAATTATTTAGGTCTAAAACTAATCCCGAAGGTAGATATAGAGGTAGCGTGCCGACGGCGATCACATCGACTTTGGAACCATTTCCCACGCGCATCGTCACCTCGTCCTTAGCCATTGTTCGCTTAATCCATAGTCCCTGTTTTGAGTTGCAAATATTAGCAACAGAACCAGTATCAAATACCCAGGTGCTACTTCGAGCTCTGGTAAGGTACACATCAATAACATGTATATCACATATACCTTTGTTCACCTTGCCATCTGTAACACCCACGATGCGGCTATATCTCCCATGTGTCGGGGCATGACTTAGAGGCATAGCCGCATGGTAGGCTTGTCGCAAGAGGGGTAATCTTCACACATCCCATGTACTGAATAAGAAAGGGATAAGGAGTTGGCTTACAATCTCCACTTCACACAAATACAAGTTAAACATACATCATCCAGAGTACAATCAAGGTCCGACTACGGAACCAAAGTAAAAGAAGACAACCCCAAATGCTAGATCCCCGATCGTCCCAACTGGGCTCCACTACTGATCAACATGAAACGAAACAACACAACGAACAAGATCTTCATCGAGCTCCCACTGGAGCTGGGTTGCGTCATCTGCACTGGCATCATCGGCACCTGCAACTGTTTGGAAGTATCTGTGAGCCACGAGGACTCAACAATCTCACACCCGCGAGATCAAGACTATTTAAGCTTAAGGGTAGGATAGGGTAATGAGGTGGAGCTGCAGCAAGCACTAAGCATATATGGTGTCTAAACATACGCAAATAAGAGCGAGAAGAGAAGCAATGCACGGTCGTGAACTAGAAGTGATCAAGAAGTGATCCTGAAACTACTTACGTTCAAGCATAACACAAGAACCGTGTTCACTTCCCGGACTCTGCCGAGAAGAGACCATCACGGCTACACACGCAGTTGATTCATTTTAATTAAGTTAAGTGTCAAGTTCTCTACAACCGGATATTAACAAATTCCCATCTGCCCATAACCACGGGCACGGCTTTCGAATGTTCAAAACCCTGCAGGGGTGTCCCAACTTAGCCCATCACAAGCTCTCACGGTCAACGAAGGATATTCCTTCTCCCAGGAAGACCCGGTCAGACTCGGAATCCCGGTTACAAGACATTTCGACAATGGTAAAACAAGACCAGCAAAGCCACCCGAATGTGCCGATAAATCCCGATAGGAGCTGCACATATCTCGTTCTCAGGGCACACCGGATGGGCAAGGCGTCGGGTTGGCATAAACCCTGGTTGCCCAGGGGGCACCGGACATCGCCCAGTTTGGACCAATACTTAGAGGAGCACTGGCCCGGGGGTTTAAAATAAATATGACCCTTGAGTCCGCAGAACCCAAGGGAAAAAGGCTTAGGTGGCAAATGGTAAAACCAAGGTTGGGCCTTGCTGGAGGAGTTTTATTCAAGGCGAACTGTCAAGGGGTTCCCATTATAACCCAACCGCGTAAGGAACGCAAAATCAAGGAACATAACACCGGTATGACGGAAACTAGGGCGGCAAGAGTGGAACAAAACACCAGGCATAAGGCCGAGCCTTCCACCCTTTACCAAGTATATAGATGCATTAAAGTAAACAAGATATAATAGTAATGATATCCCAACAATATCCATGTTCCAACATGGAACAAACTCCATCTTCACCTGCAACTAGCAACGCTATAAGAGGGGTTGAGCAAAGCGGTAACATAGCCAAACAACGGTTTGCTAAGAAAGGTGGGTTAGAGGCTTGACATGGCAATATGGGAGGCATGATATAGCAAGTGTTAGGTATCGCGGCATAGCAATAGAGCGAACAACTAGCAAGCAAAGATAGAAGTGATTTCGAGGGTATGGTCATCTTGCCTGAGATCCCGCAAGGAAGAAGAACGAGTCCATGAAGAAGACAAACGGACGAAGTCGAACGGATCCTCACAAACGCAACGTTATCCGAACTAACCCGAAGAAGAAACACCGGAAAGAAGCAAACAGCATGGTAAACAACCATCACATAAACATGGCATGATGCACAACCAAGTATGATGAATGTCCGGTTTAATTATGCATGACATGGCAAAGTGCACAAGCAATACTACAAGTAAAGTGGAGCTCAATATGCAAATCCGTTGCATATTGACGGAACACCACATTCAAGTTATTTAGTTCGATCTCGTTTATGTACCCAACAATATAAAATGTTGATTAACATGGCAAGAGGTGAGGCATGAGTAAAACATCTATCTAAACAAGTTTAAATGAGGCAGGAACAAGGAACGATTCCGGTAAATCCGCGCATGCATTTAGCAATTTAATGCAAACAACAATTTTAACCATTTAAATGTTATTAACATGATGCGGATGACATGTGCAAGTTTTATGCAATTTGGAAAAGTTGACTGCAACCTCTTGAGCACTGCGTTGGTTTTCCCCGAAGAGGAAGGGATGATGCAGCAAGGTAGCGTAAGTATTTCCCTCAGTTTTTGAGAACCAAGGTATCAATCCAGTAGGAGGCTACGCGCGAGTCCCTCGTGCCTGCACAAAACAAATAAATCCTCGCAACCAACGCAAATAGGGGTTGTCAATGCCTATAAGGCCACTTACGAGAGTGAGATCTCATAGATATGATAAGATAATATTTTTGGTATTTTTGTGATAAAGATGCAAAGTAAAATAAAGGCAAAGTAAATAGCAAAGGAAATAACTAAGTAGTAGGAGATTAATATGATAAATATAGACCCGGGGGCCATAGGTTTCACTAGTGGGTTCTCTCGAGAGCATAAGTATTCTACGGTGGGTGAACAAATTACTGTTGAGCAATTGACAGAATTGAGCATAGTTATGAGAATATTAAGTATGATTGTCACAACCCTAGAATTGTTTGCAGATAGTTGCATCAGTGGGCATCATGCATCCTGTCATTTTCAATAAACTTGAAATGAGGAAATTGAAAGCCTCAGAAATCATTTTAAAAGAAGCGCAAGAAACCTTTAAATTGCATTCATTGTTTCCAAAATTACTTCATAAATGTTGATAATTTTGGCAAGGCTTTGAGACCAAACCAAAAATAGTGAACATTTTTGAAGGAATTATTTTGGGACATTGAAATTAAATCAATAAGTATTTGAGTTTTGGATTATATTCATTTTTTATAGAATATAATTCAGAAGGCCCTGGAATTATTTATGTGCCTCTGGAAAAGTCCATAATGGCAACATAAAAATATTCAGAAGGTTTTGCCATGTTTTAAATTTATTTTGAATTTTGAATCAGTGGCAAAATGAATAAATAAAAACAAAACAAAACAGAAATAAAACAGAAATAAAACAGAGAAGAGGCCTACCTAGAGCCCACTCACCTGTGGCCTGGCACTGTTGCTGGTGGCCCAGCCCACCAGGCAACATGCCAGTCATCCCCTTCCTCCCGCCAGTGTGCATTGTGCGTGGCGCACGCACAAGAGGCGAGGGCCACCTCTTGCTTGCCACCTCCCGAGCATCCCCTTGCCATCCGCGTCACCTGGGAGATGCCCCGCAGCCCCCTCTGCCTTTCCCCTCACCCTGGAACTCTCTCCCTCTCCTCTAGCCCCTCCTCGAGCTCGCCCGAGAGCGCTCCGTCGCCGCCGTTCACTGCCACCGCGTCCACCGAGCTCCCCTCGTCCTCTACTTTTTCCAACGGGCTCGCCTCGACGCAGTGGATCACCAAGACAAAGAACGCGCTGGTGGGATGCCTGAAATGTCGCCATCGAGCTCATCGTCGTCCTCTGCCCCGACGATCGCCGCCCTTCGATTCACCGCCTCCGACGCTTCCCCGACCCCGCTGGGCTTCTCTGCGAGTCCTCTGTGAGCTGCTCTTCTGTTCGTCCCTTTCTCCGTCGCCTCGCACGTCCCCTAGCGCTAGCGCCGCCGTGCCCGAAGCTCACCACCGCCCAGCCTTGTCGCCGCCGTGGCCAACGTCACCTAGAGCCGCAACCGAGCGCACCGTCGTGCTCAGCGTGTCTTCGAGCAACCGTAGCCACCCCGAGCTCCTCCTCCCGAACACCCTAGCGAGGAAGTCGAGCATGGCCGAACCCTGGCCGCCGCAAACCTCGTCGCCGGCGTTGATTCCAGCGACCATCTGGTCCAGCTCCACCACCCACAGACGCGGCTCAGCCCCGGCTCTCCATAGAACCCAACCACGCCCCAAACCGTGGCCTGTAGCGCAATTCTGACGCGGACGCCGCCGCGATCTGAGGTCGCCGACGGTTAAACACCGGTAGCTGACGTGGCGCCATTAGTTTAGGCGCTAAACTCGTTTAGTTAGTGCCTGTGCCGATGACATGTGGGTCCCCGAGCCCAATTAGTTTAGTCTAACTTCCTGCTTATATTAGTGCTAATCTGCATGGACCCCACGTGTCAGCTTTAAATTTGTTTAAGTCAACGTTGACCGCTCCCACCTATCATCCACCCAAACCAGCACGAGACACTGACGTATGGGTCCCACAGGTCAGGTTTGACCTGGTCGACCCAGTTGACCTGCTGACGTCACACCCATGTCATGCGGACACGGCAGGTGATTTTCTGGATTTTTAAATAATTCAGAAAATTTTAGAAAATAGTTAAAACTTCTAAAAATCATATAAAATCAACCGTAGCTTAGAATGAAATAAATTATATATGAAAAATTATTAGGAAAATTCAAGGAATCTGTTTATGGCATTTGCATGCATGTTTGAACAACCTAAGGTTGCTGTTTATGGCAACTTGCATAATTGGCATTTAAATAAGCACATATGGAGTTTGAATTTGAACCCTTGGTTCAAACCAACTTCAATTAATCTGGTTTCTAGTTGCATTAGCTCAAACCATAGCATATTGCCATGTCATGATCATGCATCATATTGTGGCATGGCATTGATTGTGTTTCCTCTCTATTGCCGGTATTTGTCCCTCCTCAGTAGACGTTGTTCTGGCGATAAGTTCGATGACACCGATGAAGAGATATACTATCTTCAGAAGTGCCAGGCAAGCAAAAACCCATTGTTGATTCCGATACAATCCCACTCTCTTGCTCCTGCTCTCTTTCACTGCATTAGGACAACAATGATTCAACTGTTACATGTTGGGGTAGTTGAACCCCTTTCCTCTGCATGACCTGTCATTGCCACAGTAAATAGATGAAACCCACTAGCATGAGTAGGAGTTGTTTGAGCCCTGATGTGCCTACTCATTCATGCTTGTTTGTCATGCCTGCTATTGCCTAGAGACGTGTCAGGTCTGATTCATCAGGGATGAATTGGAAAGTTGTGAACATGTCCTACTGTGTGTGAGCTAAGTGTGTTGAACACGATTTGGTAAAGGTATCGATGAGAGGCCATGTAGGAGTACATGGTGGGTTGTTTCATTGGAACCGTCCTTAAGCACCGAGATCTGTATGTGTGATTTAAGAACCAGCTACTACCATGCATTGGGCTCGAAACCAATGGACCCTATCGGCTTCTTAACCACTCTAGTCCTCTGTCCAGGAGTTGCAACTAGTTTCTGGTGTTTATAGGATATGTGTTGGCGGCCGTGCGTAGCGCTGACCCTGGGGGTGGGTTATGATGCGGTTGATACACCGTGGCACGGTGTACCAAGTCGCCCGTTTGGTGTCTCGGGAACCCAGTACACATCGCTCGGGGCCGTATGTGGAAACCTCGGCCGGACTCCCTGCGGATGGAACCTGGATAGGCAATAAACCTGGACTAGAGATTTGAGTGTTTAGGTAGGCCGTGGCTGACACCCTCGTTGGGCTTCCGCTGAAGGTTGCCGAGTACATGTCGTGTAAACGGCGGTAAGTGGTGAGAGCGTGTGTGAAGAAGTACACCCCTGCAGGGTTAACATCATCTATTCGAATAGCCGTGTCCGTGGTAAAGGACTACTTGGTTGCCTATATAGTTCATAGACAAGTGAAAGTGGATACTCTAAAATGTGCAAGATAAGCATGAGTGTTATGGATGGCGTTCTCGTAGGGAGACGGGAGCGGATCCATATTGGTGTATTGATTGGTGAATATGTGGACTCGTGTGCGCCACCTCAGAAGAGTTACTTGCAGTAGTAGTTCAGGTTAGCCACTGAGTCAAAGCTGGCTTGCTGCAGTTAAACCCCACCATCCCTTTGTTGATACCGATGCATACGTAGTTAGTTTTGATGTAAGTCTTGCTGGGTACATTTGTACTCACATTTGCCTATTTTATGTTTTTGCAGAGAGACGTTAGTCTCACTAGTAGTTCGGCGTGGACCTCGATGTTTAGCTTGTTACCTCAGCTACGATCTTGTGCCCTCGGCAAGGTCTTGTAGATAGTCAGGCTTCTCACCCTTCTTCATTTGTAGTTGTCTATACTCAGACAAATTAAGCTTCCGCATGTCCTTGTTGCTTGTATGCTCTTTATGTTGGGGTCATGAGACCCATGTTTGTAATGCTTGGCTCCTCGGAGCCTAATGAATAAGTACTTTGAGTTGTAGAGTTTTGTTGTGATGCCATGTTGTATTTACACATATCGAGCATATTGTGTGTATGATTGAAATGCTTGGTATGTGTGGGATCCGACAATCTAGTTGTTTATCCTTGGCAGCTTTTCTTATGGGGAAATGTAGTCTAGTGCTTCCATGAGCCATAGTAGTCCGCTACAGCCCGGTTCACCAGAGTCCTGCTAGCCCAGCACTACTGCTCAGGACACCTGACTGGCCGGCATGTGTTTCACTTCTTTCCTGTGTCTGTCCCTTCAGGGAAATCTCATGCGGTGACATCCGGAGTCCTGCCTAGCCTGCTACAGCCCGGGTCTCGGAGTCCTGTTAGCCCAGTGCTACAGCCCGGATTCACACGCTGCTGACTTGTTGGGGAACGTAGCAGAAATTCAAAATTTTCCTACGTGTCACCAAGATCTATCTATGGAGAGACTAGCAACGAGGGGAAGGAGAGTGCATCTACATACCCTTGTAGATCGCTAAGCGGAAGCGTTCAAGTGAACGGGGTTGATGGAGTCGTACTCGTCGTGATCCAAATCACCGATGACCAAGTGCCGAACGGATGGCACCTCCGCGTTCAACACACGTACAGCCCAGTGACGTCTCCCATGCCTTGATCCAGCAAGGAGAGAGGGAGAGGTTGAGGAAGACTCCATCCAGCAGCAGCACAACGGCGTGGTGGTGGTGGAGGAGCGTGGCAATCCTGCAGGGCTTCGCCAAGCACCACGGGAGAGGAGAAGGACTTAGGAGAGAGGGAGGGGCTGCACCAAAGGCATAAGGTGTGTCGCAAGAGGCCCTCCTACCCTCACTATATATAGGGAGCCCAAGGGGGGGGGGTGCGCTAGCCCTAGGAGATCCAATCTCCTAGGGGGCGGCGGCCAGGGGAGGTTTCCCTCCCCCCCCCAAGGCACCTAGGAGGTGCCTTCCCTCCTTGGGACTCTTCCTTAGGGTTCCCCTTTCACCCTAGGCGCATGGGCCATAAGGGAAGTGGTGCCCCAGCCCACTTTGGGCTGGATCCCTTCCCAATTCAGCCCATGGGACCCTCCGGGATAGGTGGCCCCACCCGGTGGGCCCCCGGGACCCTTCCGGTGGTCCCGGTACAATACCGATGACCCCGAAACTTGTCCCGATGGCCGAAGTAGGACTTCCTATATATAAATCTTTACCTCCGGACCATTCCGGAACTCCTCGTGACGTCTAGGATCTCATCCGGGACTCCGAGCAACATTCGGTAACCACATACAAGCTTCCTTTATAACCCTAGCGTCATCGAACCTTAAGTGTGTAGACCCTACGGGTTTGGGAGACATGCAGACATGACCGAGACGTTCTCCGGTCAATAACCAACAGCGGGATCTGGATACCCATGTTGGCTCCCACATGTTCCACGATGATCTCATCGGATGAACCACGATGTCAAGGACTTAATCAATCCCATATACAATTCCCTTTGTCTAGCGGTACGATACTTGCCCGAGATTCGATCGTCGGTATCCCGATACCTTGTTCAATCTTGTTACCGACAAGTCTCTTTTACTCGTTCCGTAACACATCATCCCGTGATCAACTCCTTGATCACATTGTGCACATTATGATGATGTCCTACCGAGTGGGCCCAGAGATACCTCTCCGTTTACACGGAGTGACAAATCCCAGTCTCGATTCGTGCCAACCCAACAGACACTTTCGGAGATACCCGTAGTGTACCTTTATAGCCACCCAGTTACGTTGTGACGTTTGGTACACCCAAAGCATTCCTATGGTATCCAGGAGTTGCACAATCTCATGGTCTAAGGAAATGATACTTGACATTAGAAAAGCTTTAGCATACGAACTACACGATCTTGTGCTAGGCTTAGGATTGGGTCTTGTCCATCACATCATTCTCCTAATGATGTGATCCTGTTATCAACGACATCCAATGTCCATGGTCAGGAAACCGTAACCATCTATTGATCAACGAGCTAGTGAACTAGAGGCTTACTAGGGACATGGTGTTGTCTATGTATCCACACATGTATCTGAGTTTCCTATCAATACAATTATAGCATGGATAATAAACGATTATCATGAACAAGGAAATATAATAATAACCAATTTATTATTGCCTCTAGGGCATATTTCCAACAGTCTCCCACTTGCACTAGAGTCAATAATCTAGTTCACATCGCCATGTGATTAACACTCACAGGTCGCATCGCCATGTGACCAACATCCAAAGAGTTTACTAGAGTCAATAATCTAGTTCACATCACTATGTGATTAACACTCAATGTGTTCTGGGTTTGATCATGTTGCTTGTGAGAGAGGTTTTAGTCAACGGGTCTGAACCTTTCAGATCCGTGTGTGCTTTACAAATCTCTATGTCATCACCTAGATGCAGCTTCCACGTTCTATTTGGAGCTATTCCAAATAACTGTTCTACTATACGAATCCAGTTTACTACTCAGAATAATCTGGATTAGTGTCAAAGTTCGCATCGGCGTAACCCTTTATGACGAACTCTTTTACCACCTCCATAATCGAGAAAATTCCTTAGTCCACTAGTTACTAAGGATAAATTTGACCGCTGTCCTGTGATCCATTCTTGGATCACTCTTGTACCCCTTGACTGACTCATGGCAAGGCACACTTCTGGTGCGGTACACAGCATAGCATACTGTAGAGCCTACGTCTTAAGCATAGGGGACGACATTCGTCCTTTCTCTCTATTCTGCCGTGGTCGAGCTTTAAGTCTTAACTTCATACCTTACAACTCAGGCAAGAACTCCTTCTTTGACTGATCCATCTTGAACACCTTCAAGATCATGTCAAGGTATGTGCTCATTTGAAAGTACCATTAAGCGTTTTGATCTATCCTTATAGATCTTGATGCTCAATGTTCAAGTAGCTTAATCCAGGCTTTCCATTGAAAAACATTTTCCAAATAACCCTATATGCTTTCTAGAAATTCTACGTCACTTCTGATCAACAATATGTCAACAACATATACTTATCAGAAATTCTATAGTGCTCCCACTCACTTCTTTGGAAATACAAGTTTCTCATAAACTTTGTATACACCAAAATCTTTGATCATATCATCAAAGCATACATTCCAACTCCGAGATGCTTACTCCAGTCCTTAGAAGGATTGCTGGAGCTTTGCATACTTATTAGCATATTTCAGGATTGACAAAACCTTCCGGTTGTATCACATACAACCTTTCCTCATAAATCGTCGAGGAAACAATGTTCTGACATCCTATCTGCAAGATTTCATAAATAATGTAGTAATCGCTAATATAATTCCAACAGACTCTTAGCATCGCTACGAGTGAGAAAGTCTCATCGCAGTCAACTCCTTGAACTTGTCGGAAAACATCTTAACGACAAGTCGAGCTTTCTTAATGGTGACATTTACCATCATTGTCCGTCTTTCTTTTAAAATCCATCTGTACTCAATAGCCTTACGACCATCAAGTAGTTCTTCCAAAGTCTACACTTTGTTTTCATACATGGATCCTCTCTCGGATTTTATGGCCTCGAGCCATTTATCGGAATCCGGGCCCACCATCGCTTCTCCATGGCTCGTAGGTTCATTGTTGTCTAGCAACATGACTTTCAAGACAGGATTACGTACCACTCTGAAGTAGTACACATCCTTGTCATCCTACGATGTTTGGTAGTGACTTGATCTGAAGTCTCATGATCAATATCATAAGCTTCCACTTCAATTGGTGTAGGTGCCACAGGAACAACTCTTTGTGCCCTGCTATACACTAGTTGAAGTAACGGTTCAATAACCTCATCAAGTCTCCACCATCCTCCCACTCATTTCTTTCGAGAGAAACTTTTCCTCGAGAAAGGACCCGATTCTAGAAACAATCCCTTATTGCTTTCGGATCTGAGACAGGAGGTATACCCAACTGTTTTGGGTGTCCTATGAAGAT
Organism: Triticum urartu; assembly: GCF_003073215.2. Taxonomy (NCBI): domain Eukaryota; kingdom Viridiplantae; phylum Streptophyta; class Magnoliopsida; order Poales; family Poaceae; genus Triticum; species Triticum urartu. Next base: position 651,537,273 of record NC_053028.1, on the reverse strand, counting down.
GCATTTATCCGCTTTGGGTTCGAGCTTATCAACCTGAAACTTTTTCACATAAGCGTCGCAGCCCCAAACTTTTAAGAAATAACAGCTTAGGTTTCTCTAAACCATAGTTCATACGGTGTCATCTCATCGGAATTACGTGGTGCCCTATTTAAAGTGAATGTGGTTGTCTCTAATGCCTAACCCATAAACTATCGTGGTAATTCGATAAGAGACATCATGGTATGCATCATATCCAATAGGGTGCAGTTATGATGTTCGGACACACCATCACACTATGGTGTTCCAGGCTGTATTAGTTGTGAAACGATTTCCACAATGTCTTAATTTTGTGCCAAACTCGTAATTCAGATATTCATCTCTATGATCATATCATAGATCTTTTATCCTCTTGTCACGACGATCTTTCAACTTCACCCTGAAATTACTTGAACCTTTCAATAATTCAGACTCGTGATTCATCAAGTAAATATACTCAACATCTACTCAAATCATCTGTGAAGTAAGAACATAACAATATCCACTACATGCCTCAGCACTCATTGGACTGCACACATCAAAATGTATTACTTCCAACAAGTTGCTTTCTAGTTCCATTTTACTGAAAACGAGGCTTTCAGTCATCTTGCCCATGTGGTATGATTTGCATGTCTCAAGTGATTCAAAATCAAGTGAGTCCAAACGGTCCATTTGCATGGAGTTTCTTCATGCATATACACCAATAGACATGGTTCGCATGCCTCAAACTTTTCAAAAATGAGTGAGTCCAAAGATCCATCGACATGGAGCTTCTTCATGCGTTTTATACCGATATGACTTAAGTGGCAGTGCCACAAGTAGGTGGTACTATCATTACTATCTTATATCTTTTGGCATGAACATGTGTATCACTATGATCGAGATTCAATGAACCATTCATTTTAGGTGCAAGACCATTGAAGGTATTATTCAAATAAACAGAGTAACTATTATTCTCCTTAAATGAATAACCGTATTGCGATAGACATAATCCAATCATGTCTATGCTCAACGCAAACACCAAATAACAATTATTTAGGTTTAACACCAATCTCGATGGTAGAGGGAGCGTGCGATGCTTGATCATATCAACATTGGAAACACTTCCAACACATATCGTCAGCTCACCTTTAGCTAGTCTCCGTTTATTCCGTAGCTTTTATTTCGAGTTACTAACACTTAGCAACCGAACCGGTATCTAATACCCTGGTGCTACTAGGAGTACTAGTAAAGTACACATCAACACAATGTATATCCAATATACTTCTATCAACCTTGCCAGCCTTCTAATCTACCAAGTATCTAGGGTAATTCTGCTCCAGTGGCTGTTCCCCTTATTATAGAAGCACTTAGTCTCGGGTTTGGGTTCAACTATGGGTTTCTTCACTAGAGCAGCAGCTGATTTGCCGTTTCATGAAGTATCCTTTCTTGCCCTTGCCCTTCTTGAAACTAGTGGTTTCACCAACCATCAACAATTGATGCTCCTTCTTGATTTCTACTTTTGTGGTGTCAAACATCATGAATATCTCAAGGATCATCATATATGTCCCCGATATATTATAGTTCATCACGAAGCTCTAGCAGCTTGGTGGTAATGACTTCGGAGAAACATCACTATCTTATCTGGAAGATCAACTCCCACTTGATTCAAATGATTGTTGTACTCAGACAATCTAAGCACAAGCTCAACAATTGAGCTTTTCTCCCTTACTTTGCAGGCTAAGAAAATCGTCGGAGGTCTTATACCTCTTGACATGGGCAGGAGCCTGAAATTCCAATTTCAGCCCTCAAAACATCTCATATGTTTCGCGACGTTTCAAAATGTCTTTGGTGCCTCAACTCTAAACCATTTAACTGAACTATCACGTAGTTATCAAAACGTGTATGTCAGATGTTCGCAACATCCACAGACGACGTTCGAGGTTCAGCACACTGAGCGGTGCATTAAGGACATAAGCCTTCTATGAAGCAATGAGGACAATCCTCAGTTTACGGACCTAGTCCGCATAATAGCTACTATCAACTTTCAACTAATTTTTCTCTAGGAACATATCTAAACAGTAGAACTGAAGCACGAGCTACGACATAATTTGCAAAGATCTTTTGACTATGTTCAGGATAATTAAGTTCATCTTATGAACTCCCACTCAGATAGACATCCCTCTAGTCATCTAAGTGATTACATGATCCGAGTCAACTAGGCCGTGTCCGATCATCACGTGAGATGGACTAGCCAACGTCGGTGAACATCTTCATGTTGATCGTATCTACCACACGACTCATGCTCGACCTTTCGGTCTTCTGTGTTCCGAGGCCATGTCTGTACATGCTAGGCTCGTCAAGTCAACCTAAGTGTTTGCATGTGTTCCGAGGCCATGTCTGTACATGCTAGGCTCATCAACACCCGTTGTATTCGAACGTCAGAATCTATACACCCGATCATCACGTGGTGCTTCGAAACTACGAACTGTCGCAACGGTGCACAGTTAGGGGGAACACTTTCTTGAAATTTTAATGAGAGATCATCTTATTTACTACCGTTGTTCTAAGCAAATAAGATGTATAAACATGATAAACATCACATGCAATCAAATAATAGTGACATGATATGGCCAATATCATATAGCTCCTTTGATCTCCATCTTGGGGCTCCATGATCATCTTGTCACCGGCATGACACCATGATCTCCATCATCGTGTCTCCATGAAGTTGTCACGTCATCTATTACTTCTACTACTACAGCTAACGGTTAGCAATAAAGTAAAGTAATTACATGACGTTTATGTTGACACGTAGGTCATAAATAAATTAAGACAACTCCTATGGCTCCTGCCGGTTGTCATACTCATCGACATGCAAGTCGTGATTCCTATTACAAGAACATGATCAATCTCATACATCACATATATCATTCATCACATCCTTTTGGCCATATCACATCACATAGCATACCCTGCAAAAACAAGTTAGACGTCCTCTAATTGTTGTTTGCATGTTTTACGTGGCTGCTATGGTTTTCTAGCAAGAACATTTCTTACCTACGCAAAAACCACAACGTGATATGCCAATTGCTATTTACCCTTCATAAGGACCCTTTTCATCGAATCCGATCCGACTAAAGTAGGAGAGACAGACACCCGCTAGCCACCTTATGCATCTAGTGCATGTCAGTCGGTGGAACCAGTCTCACGTAAGAGTACGTGTAAGGTCGGTCCGGGCCGCTTCATCCCACGATGCCGCCGAATCAAGATAAGACTACTAACGGCAAGCATATTGAACAAAATCAACGCCCACAACTACTTTGTGTTCTACTCGTGCATAGAAACCACGCATAGACCTAGCTCATGATGCCACTGTTGGGGAACGTAGCAGAAATTCAAAATTTTCCTACGTGTCACCAAGATCTATCTATGGAGAGACTAGCAACGAGGGGAAGGAGAGTGCATCTACATACCCTTGTAGATCGCTAAGCGGAAGCGTTCAAGTGAACGGGGTTGATGGAGTCGTACTCGTCGTGATCCAAATCACCGATGACCAAGTGCCGAACGGACGGCACCTCCGCGTTCAACACACGTACAGCCCGGTGACGTCTCCCATGCCTTGATCCAGCAAGGAGAGAGGGAGAGGTTGAGGAAGACTCCATCCAGCAGCAGCACAACGGCGTGGTGGTGGTGGAGGAGCGTGGCAATCCTGCAGGGCTTCGCCAAGCACCACGGGAGAGGAGAAGGACTTAGGAGAGAGGGAGGGGCTGCACCAAAGGCATAAGGTGTGTCGCAAGAGGCCCTCCTACCCTCACTATATATAGGGAGCCCAAGGGGGGGGTGCGCTAGCCCTAGGAGATCCAATCTCCTAGGGGGCGGCGGCCAGGGGAGGTTTCCCTCCCCCCCCCCAAGGCACCTAGGAGGTGCCTTCCCTCCTTAGGACTCTTCCTTAGGGTTCCCCTTTCACCCTAGGCGCATGGGCCATAAGGGAAGTGGCGCCCCAGCCCACTTTAGGCTGGATCCCTTCCCACTTCAGCCCATGGGACCCTCCGGGATAGGTGGCCCCACCCGGTGGGCCCCCGGGACCCTTCCGGTGGTCCCGGTACAATACCGATGACCCCGAAACTTGTCCCGATGGCCGAAATAGGACTTCCTATATATAAATCTTTACCTCCGGACCATTCCGGAACTCCTCGTGACGTCCAGGATCTCATCCGGGACTCCGAACAACATTCGGTAACCACATACAAGCTTCCTTTATAACCCTAGCGTCATCGAACCTTAAGTGTGTAGACCCTACGGGTTCGGGAGACGTGCAGACATGACCGAGACATTCTCCAGTCAATAACCAACAGCGGGATCTGGATACCCATGTTGGCTCCCACATGTTCCACGATGATCTCATCAGATGAACCACGATGTCAAGGACTTAATCAATCCCGTATACAATTCCCTTTGTCTAGCGGTACGATACTTGCCCGAGATTCGATCGTCGGTATCCCGATACCTTGTTCAATCTCGTTACCGGCAAGTCTCTTTTACTCGTTCCGTAACACATCATCCCGTGATCAACTCCTTGATCACATTGTGCACATTATGATGATGTCCTACCGAGTGGGCCCAGAGATACCTCTCCGTTTACACGGAGTGACAAATCCCAGTCTCGATTCGTGCCAACCCAACAGACACTTTCGGAGATACCCGTACTGTACCTTTATAGCCACCTAGTTACGTTGTGACGTTTGGTACACCCAAAGCATTCCTACGGTAACCGGGAGTTGCACAATCTCATGGTCTAAGGAAATGATACTTGACATTAGAAAAGCTTTAGCATACGAACTACACGATCTTGTGCTAGGCTTAGGATTGGGTATTGTCCATCACATCATTCTCCTAATGATGTGATCCCGTTATCAACGACATCCAATGTCCATGGTCAGGAAACCGTAACCATCTATTGATCAACGAGCTAGTCAACTAGAGGCTTACTAGGGACATGGTGTTGTCTATGTATCCACACATGTATTTGAGTTTCCTATCAATACAATTATAGCATGGATAATAAACGATTATCATGAACAAGGAAATATAATAATAACCAATTTATTATTGCCTCTAGGGCATATTTCCAACATGACTGACATGATCGATGTGATTCATGTATGCACGTCCCCATAGGTTTGTGCCGCTTTGGGTTCACGACTAGCCATGTCGGCCCGGGTTCTCTGTCATATGGATGCTAGCGGCACTATCATATACGTGAGCCAAAAGGCACAAACGGTCCCGGGCCATGGTAAGGCGACACCCGCGGGAATACCGTGCATGAGGCCGCAAAGTGTTATGAGGTGTTACCGGCTAGATCGATGTGACTTGGAATCGGGTTCCTGACAGCGTTGGTATCAAAGCCTGACTGCCTGTAGGATTACCAAGCCAAACTGGTCGAAGTTGAGTATAGAAATGCTTTAGTTATATAAGGGAATTGATTGCGGAAGGGAACGTAAGGCTCTTTTTACTCCTTTACCTTATGCCCTTCTGATCTGAGTCAACCTCTTCTTTTCTACGGGGTTAAGAAACTAGGCTTCTCATCTATCTATCAGGATGTCGTGTTACTAATCCATAGACTTATAGGATTGATGGATTCATGTCTCAGTTCAGTTTCCAGTACTTCCGTGTGTTCATAGTTGGTCTCGGAACCTTGATATTGTGTTGTTGAGTGGTTATGCCACCATTTTGCCAGATGTCTCAAATATTTTAGAGCATTTACAGCCGTTATGCTGTCCGAGTCATCCGAGGTTTCTAAACAACATGATGCATTTGCAAATTCCTGGCTCTGAAGTTCCTTTGTGTCATATTAACCACACTAACCAGTGTGCTGAGGTACTTTATTGCCTCTATATATGTTGGAGCTATTATTATGACCCTAGGTGTCTTAGAAGAATACCTAGTAATCTAGCCATGTTTTGTGTCCTATTGTGATGATTCTGGCCGCCATTCTCGAAAGCATCTCGTGATGTTATTAGTTAGTAGGTATTCCTTTCCTGGGTTCTTCCTGGGTTCTTGAACCCAAGATTCACTCTACTTAATTCGTGTAGATAGTGTTGCTCATTCCTTTAGGATATTAGAAACCTTGAGACAGTCCTCGAGGTCCGTGGAATTTCCTTCTTCTAAATACCATGAAACATTAAGGCAGAAGTTATTTGAACCAAAGGATCACAATCAGAGTACTCTTGAGGAGTTCTCCATTCATAATTGTGACTCTGCCAGTTCTACCTCTCTGCATGGGTTATCCGGAAGAAACATGTTGAACTTGGTTCGACATACTAATCTATGCATCCACAACTCAGAAAGTTATATGTTCCTTGAGTTGACCCTCCTTAGTTGTATTCTGACCCTAGTCTATCAATTGATAGTCAGGAATAGTTGTGCATTCGTGTTCATCGATGCCTATTATTCTTGTGGTCCGTCAAGCCATTCTAGTTTAGAATGACTAGGAGAAACAAACTCCAGTACCTCATCCATTTCTAGGATTGGGTCAAAGTAGTTGTATCCCGTAGATCAAAATGCCAATTCAACTTTTGTTCTGTTCTATTCTGAAGTATTACCATCTTATGCCAAGATTGTCTTGAGAATTGCACCACCTCTTATGAATTCTTGACATAGTGATACTTCCCGCCATCATTATTCATTCCTCGGTGTCGTGTTGTCGCAATCGGAATGCCGACTAATGAATCGTGATGTGTGAAATCTATACTCCTAGCAACCGTGTTGCCTGGTAGTTAATGGACAATATTCTCATTCTTAGCGTGTTGGTTATTAAATCATCATCCTAAGATTGATCGTGCTACCTAGTCCATATTTCTGGTGCACACTTCGGTCAATGAGTTAGGATTATTAATCCCTAGCTCTTTTGATCCTATCTTCTTGCTCTGAAAGGCAAGATTGTTCTCGAGCTTATTAACATATCGGTGGTTCGTGATTTTCTGAATATCTTCTCGGAAGTATCACCTGACCGCTATGTTGAGTTCGTGATCAAGTTGGTTTCTGATAAACCACCCCTTCTCCAAGAATCTGTGTTGGATACCCCTGAGCTAGTTGGTTAATCTAAACAACAATTTGGAGAGTTGGAAGATAAAAGCTTGTTTGACTTAGCTCATGTTAAGGGATATCTTTGTGTGTGTGTGTTGAAGAAAGATGATATCCCCATCGATTGGTCCTCGTGATCAGTTGTTGGATCTATTGCCTTGTCAAAACCTTGACTTGAGTATGGGCTATCGTCAAGTCAGATCAGAACCAACGATGTTCGTAATGTTGCCTTACTCGTGGTTGATCCCTCGAGCATACACCATTATATCTTTTGGGTCTGACCAATGCTATCACCTTGTTCACATAGTTTTGGAATTCCATTTCCATGGGAATTTCGATGACTTGTTGTTGAGCTCATCAGCAACATTTTATCCTCTCCGTGATTCATGTTGAACATCTAAGTTAGCATTGGAAACTTGTGTAAGCATTTTCTTCATGACCCGTTCGTGAAGCATATGTTTGGACGAAAGAAGTGAGTCCCTCTAATTCATGTGCACTAGATGCAAGTTACCGCCATGAATTTAAGAAGGCTTGTTTTACCTCCTCTGGAATCATCCCAAGTCAGTCATGCACATGCGAAGTATTCTATGGTTTGATAGACTAATCATGTTCATTCCATACGTATCCCTAGCACACCAAGCCACTGATTGATTTGTTCAAGGAGAAGGAGTTCCTACATAAGAGCTAGTCATGACTTATGTTAGGACTTCGTTATCCTCGATGATGGTTCCCAACCTGAACTCGGTAGTGTTTTATTATAAGACTACTATGTAGCCATGCTTGTCTAGGACAGCATGTTCACATGTGTTTAGCAGGACCAGCTCATGTTTTGAAGCTTGCTATCGTAGTTCATTTCTCGAGAATCTCGCAACGTCATCTCGTCGATTTGTGTTGCAAACTTTCACTTTTCTTTCTAGATTCGATGAGTCTGGAATATCCTCACACCAAGCAGATCTGAATCTCACACAGATATGATGGTTGGAACATGTCCCAAGTATTATAATATTGGTCTCTCAGTAACCCGGTAACGTGGATGTCGTGGCCAACACACCTAGCCGGAAGGCCTATTATTGTAGGATCTTGGTTGAAGAAGTTGGTCACCTCCCCATAAGGATCTCGCAGGATCTGCCTCCGTAGTTATTCCTTATGGATTCTTGAGCTTCCGAAGTCCGACCTTTTACTTGATGTTAGTTATCAAACCATATCTATAAATGGGTTGCGCTAGCACATCAAGGAGAACATTAGAAGCAGAGTGCTAAATGTCCCTCGGTCGATCATCTAGATTTTGTTTCCTTGGCCTCGCTAAGGTGAAATCTGGGAAGGTGTTATCTTCCTTGCCATTTGCTCGTCCATCACTATTCATCATGGTAGTATGTTGTGTTGCCAGGATCCTTGACACAGATGTTGGTAAAACCTTGATGAATATGGAAATGCTCAAGTTCTTGAGAGCACGCGCAAGAAAAATCATTCCTTGCGTTGTATTCAACAAGGTAGTCCACATCATCCATTCTAGTCTGGGTATGCCATCCCTTCTTACTCCGCCAAACGTTTGTTGCGAATTCCCTTAGGCTGGTATAGAGAGTTTCCATGATCTATGGGTCAAAAGTAATTCTTTTTGCCACTTAAGAGAATAAATTCTACGAGTCACCTTTCCTAAGGTGCCCCGTTATAGAACCATGGCAATTACTTCCTCGCTACTTTGAAACCCATGCATCATCTTACCCAAGTGTGGAGTTGTTGCCTACCGAATTGAACCTTCGCTATCTTCTACCTTTCCTCGTTCCTGATGTGTGATTTATGTTTCAACTCCAGAGGTGTTCTTACATCTCACTCCATGAGTTGATCGTCAGTTGCTTGATCTTCGAGAAGATCGATCCTTCTAGATTTTTCTCTTTCCTCTCATTGTCATGTTAGTTGAAGTTCTCGGGGCAAGACATCGAGACAATGATGGTGATCGAATCAACGTTCTTATGAAGTGCCACCTGGATCATGAAGATCATGTTAGTTTGCGTTCCCCCTTCTTTTTCCCCTATGCTTGAATCTCGGGACGAGATTCTTGTTTAGTGGGGGTGAGTTGTCATAGCCCTAGAATTGTTTGCAGATAGTTGCATCAGTGGGCATCATGCATCCTGTCATTTTCAATAAACTTGAAATGAGGAAATTTAAAGCCTCAAAAATCATTTTAAAAGAAGGGCAAGAAGCCTTTAAATTGCATTCATTGTTTCCAAAATTACTTCATAAATGTTGATAATTTTGGCAAGGCTTTGAGACCAAACCAAAAATAGTGAACATTTTTGAAGGAATTATTTTGGGACTTTGAAATTAAATCAATAAGTATTTGAGTTTTGGATTATATTCATTTTTATATAATATAATTCAAAAGGCCCTGGAATTATTTATGTGCCTCTGGAAAAGTTCATAATGGCAACATAAAAATATTCAGAAGGTTTTGCCCTGTTTTGAATTTATTTTGAATTTTGAATGAGTGGCAAAATTAATAAATAAAAACAAAACAAAATAGAAATAAAACAGAGCAGAGGCCTACCTAGAGCCCACTCACCTATGGCCTGGCACAGTTGCTAGTGGCCCAGCCCACCAGGCAACATGCCAGTCATCCCGTTCCTCCCGCCACTGTGCACTGTGCGTGGCGCACGCACAGGAGGCGAGGGCCACCTCCTGCTTGCCACCTCCCGAGCGTCCCCGTGCCATCCGCGTCGCCTGGGAGATGCCCTGCAGCCCCCTCTGCCTTTCCCCTCACCCTGGAACTCTCTCCCTCTCCTCTAGCCCCTCCCCGAGCTTGCCCGAGAGCGCTCCGTCGCCGCCATTCACTGCCACCGCGTCCACCGAGCTCCCCTCATCCTCTACTTTGTCCAACAGGCTCGCCTCGACGCCGTGGATCACCAAGACGAAGAACGCGCTCGTGGCATGCCTGAAATGTTGCCATCGAGCTCATCGTCGTCCTCTTCCTCAACGATCGCCGCCCTTCGATTTGCTGCCTCCGACGCTTCCCCGACCCCGCTAGGCTTCTCTGCGAGTCCTCTGTGAGCTGCTCTTCTGTTCGCCCCTTTCCCCGTCGCCTCGCACGTTCCCTAGCGCTAGCGCCGCCGTGCCCGAAGCTCACCGCCGCCCAGCCATGTCGCCGTTGTGGCCACCGTCACCTAGAGCTGCAACCGAGCGCACCACCATGCTCAGCGTGTCTTCGCGCAACCGTAGCCACCCTAGCTCCTCCTCCCGAACACCCTAGCGAGGAACTCGAGCACGGCCGAACCCTGGCCGCCGCAAGCCTCGTCGCCGGCGTTGATTCCGGCGACCATCTGGTCCAGCTCCACCACCCACAAACGCGGCTCAGCCCCAGCTCTCCATAGAAACCAACCACGCCCCAACCCGTGGCATGTAGCGCAATTCCGACGCGGACGCCGCCGTGATCTAAGGTCGCCGGCAGTTAAATGCCAGCAGCTAACGTGGCACCATTAGCTTAGGCGCTAAACTCGTTTAGTTAGTGCTTGTGCCGATGACATGTGGGTCCCCGAGCCCAATTAGTTTAGTCTAACTTCCTGTTTAGATTAGTGCTAATCAGCATGGACCCCACGTGTCAGCTTTAACTTTGGTCAAGTTAACATTGACCGGTCCCACCTGTCATCCACCCAAACCAGCCCGAGACACTGACGTATGGGTCCCACAGGTCAGGTTTGACCCGGTCGACCCAGTTGACCTGCTGACGTCACACCTATGTCATGCTGACGCAGTAAGTGATTTTCTGGATTTTTAAATAATTCAGAAAATTCCAGAAAATAGTTAAAACTTCTAAAAATCATATAAAATCAACCGTAGCTCAGAATGAAATAAATTATATATGAAAAATTATCAGGAAAATTCAAGGAATCTGTTTATGGCATTTGCATGCATGTTTGAACAACCTAAGGTTGCTGTTTATGGCAACTAGCATAATTGGCATTTAAATAAGCACATATGGAGTTTGAATTTAAACCCTTGGTTCAAACCAACTTCATTTAATCTGGTTTCTAGTTGCATTAGCTCAAACCATAGCATATTGCCATGTCATGATCATGCATCATATTGTGGCATTGCATTGATTGTGTTTCCTCTCTATTGCCGGTATTTGTCCCTCCTCAGTAGACGTTGTTCCGGCGATAAGTTTGATGACACCGATGAAGAGATATACTATCTTCAGAAGTGCCAGGCAAGCAAAACCCCCTTGTTGATTCCGATACAATCCCACTCTCTCGCTCCTGCTCTCTTTTACTGCATTAGGACAACAACGATTCAACTGTTACATGTTGCGGTAGTTGAACCCCTTTCCTCTACATGACCTGTCATTGCCACAGTAAATAGATGAGACCCACTAGCATGAGTAGGAGTTGTTTGAGCCCTGATGTGCCTACTCATTCATGCTTGTTTGTCATGCCTGCTATTGCTTAGAGTCGTGTCAGGTGTGATTCATTGGGGATGAATTGGAAAGTTGTGAACATGTCCTACTGTGTGTGAGCTATGTGTGTTGAACATGATTTGGTAAAGGTATCAATGAGAGGCCATGTAGGAGTACATGGTGGGTTGTTTCATTGGAACCATCCTTAAGCACCGAGATCTGTATGTGTGATTTAAGAACCAGCTACTACCATGCATTGGACCCGAAACCAATGGACCCTCTCGGCTTCTTAACCACTCTAGTCCTCTGTCTAGGAGTTGCAACTAGTTTCTGGTGTTTATAGGATATGTGTTGGCGGCCGTGCGTAGCGCTGACCCTGGGGGTGGGCTATGATGCGGTAGATACACCGTGGAACGGTGTACCGAGTCGCCCATTTGGTGTCTCGGGAACCCTGTACACATCGTTCGGGGCCGTATGTGGAAACCTCGGCCGGACTCCTTGCGGATGGAACCTGGATAGGCGATAAACCTAGACTAGAGACTTGAGTGTTTAGGTAGGCTGTGACCGACACCCTCGTTGGGATTCTGCTTGAAGGTTGCCGAGTACATGTCGTGTAAACGACGGTAAGTGGTGAGAGAGAGTGTGAAGAAGTACACCCCTGCAGGGTTAACATCATCTATTCGAATAGCCGTGTCCGCGGTAAAGGACTACTTGGTTGCCTATATAGTTCATAGACAAGTGAAAGTGGATACTCTAAAATGCGCAAGATAAGCATGAGTGCTATGGATGGCGTTCTCGTAGGGAGACGGGAGCGGATCCATAGTGGTGTATTGATTGGTGAATATGTGGACTCGTGTGCGCCACCTCAGAAGAGTTACTTGCAGTAGTAGTTCAGGTTAGCCACTGAGTCAAAGCTGGCTTGCTGCAGTTAAACCCCACCATCCCTTTGTTGATACCGATGCATACGTAGTTAGTTCTGATGTAAGTCTTGCTGGGTACATTTGTACTCACGTTTGCCTATTTTATGTTTTTACAGAGAACGTCAGTCTCACTAGTAGTTCCACGTGGACTCCGACGTTTAGCTTGTGACCTCAGCTATGATCTTGTGCCCTCGGCAGGGTCTTGTAGATAGTCAGGCTTCTCACCCTTTTTCATTTGTAGTTGTCTATACTCAGACAAATTAAGCTTCCGCATGTGCTTGTTGCTTGTATGCTCTGTATGTTGGGGTCATGAGACCCATGTTTGTAATGCTTGGCTCCTCGGAGCGTAATGAGTAAGTACTTTGAGTTGTAGAGTTTTGTTGTGATGCCATGTTGTATTTACACATATCGAGCATATTGTGTGTATGATTGAAATGCTTGGTATGTGTGGGATATGACAATCTAGTTGTTTATCCTTGGCAGCCTCTCTTATGGGGAAATGTAGTCTAGTGCTTCCATGAGCCATAGTAGTCCGCTACAGCCCAGTTCACCGGAGTCCTGCTAGCCCAGCACTACTGCTCAGGACACCTGACTGGACGGATGTGTTTCACTTCGTTCCTGTGTCTGTCCCTTCGGGGAAATGTCATGCGGTGACATACGGAGTCCTGCCTAGCCTGCTACAACCCGGGTTCCCTGAGTCCTATTAGCCCAGTGCTACAGCCCGATTCACACGCTGTTGACCGACATGCTCGATGTGATTCATGTATGCCTGTCCCCATAGGTTTGTGCCGCTTTGGGTTCACGACTAGCCATGTCGGCCTGGGTTCTCTGTCATATGGATGCTAGCGACACTATCATATACGTGAGCCAAAAGGCGCAAACGGTCCTGGGCCATGGTAAGGGGACACCCGTGGGAATACCGTGCATGAGGCCTCAAAGTGATATGAGGTGTTACCGGCTAGATCGACGTGACTTGGAATCGGGGTCCTGACAATGATCATGTATATAGGCATCACGTCCGAGACAAGTACACCGACTCCTGCCTGCATCTACTAGTATTACTCCACTCATCGACCGCTATCCAGCATGCATCTAGAGTATTAAGTTAAAAACAGAGTAACGCCTTAAGCAAGATGACATGATGTAGAGGGATAGACTAATGCAATATGAAGAAAACCCCATCTTGTTATCCTCGATGGCAACAATACAATATGTGCCTTGCTGCCTCTACTGTCACTGGGAAAGGACACCGCAAGATTGAACCCAAAGCTAAGCACTTCTCCCATTGCAAGAAAGATCAATCTAGTAGGCCAAACCAAACTGATAATTCAAAGAGACTTGCAAAGATAACCAATCATACATAAAAGAATTCAGAGAAGATTCAAATATTATTCATAGATAGACTTGATCATAAACCCAACAATTCATCGATCTCAACAAACACACCGCAAAAAGAAGATTACATCGAATAGATCTCCATAAGAGAGGGGGAGAACATTGTATTGAGATCAAGAAAGAGAGAAGAAGCCATCTAGCTACTAACTATGAACCCGTAGGTCTGAGGTAAACTACTCACACTTCATCGGAGGGGCTATGGTGTTGATGTAGAATCCCTCCGTGATCGATGCCCCCTCCGGCAGAGCTCCGGAACAGGCCCCAAGATGGGATCTCGTGGATACAGAAAGTTGCGGCGGTGGAATTAGGGTTTTGGCTCCGTATATGATCGTTTGGGGGTACGTAGGTATATATAGGAGGAAGGAGTACGTCGGTGGAGCAACAGGGGGCCCACGAGGGTGGAGGGCGCGCCTTGGGGGGGGGGGGGGGGGGGGGGGGGGGGGGGGGGGGGGGGGGTAGGCGCGCCCCCCTACCTCGTGGCCTCCTCTTTTCTTTCTTGACGTAGGGTCCAAGTCTCCCGGGTCTTGTTCGTTGAGAAAATCACGTTCCCAAAGGTATAATTCCGTTTGGACTCCGTTTGATATTCCTTTTCTTCGAAACCCTAAAATAGGCAAAAAAACAGCAATTCTAGGCCGGGCCTCCGGTTAATAGGTTAGTCCCAAAAATAATATAAAAGTGGATAATAAAGCCCAATAATGTCCAAAACAGTAGATAATATAGCATGGAGCAATCAAAAATTATAGATACGTTGGAGACGTATGATTGACAAGAGCAGGATATGAAGCATTTGTCATCATGGTGGAAACGAAAGGGGTGCCACGACAATGACAACGGAAATGGTGCCACGGCAACATTCCGGTTTCGATAGCTCACGGAGATACCGGTGCAAAAGGAAAAGTGACGGGAGCGTGACATGCGATAGAAAGTGGGGTGATCCCGGATATCGGGTTCCCACGGATCGACGGCGTGGCAACGAGGAGGTGCATGAACAAACGGGCACGGTGCAAACACGGAGTTCATCTCAAACATCGCAAGCATTCGTTCACGGATCGTGTCGGGGTTATACCTTCGAAGCATGCGAACGGGACGGTTCGGGTTCGGTGAGGTAGAGGAAGTAGACGTTCTCGGGGCGTTTGTAGTGGAGGTAGTCGTTCATGTTCGGGAAGCGGTGTGACGCCCGGATAATTAAGCTACAGTAATCCCACGCTAACGGTGCCACGTAACCCCGGTTATTGTTGATAATATCGCGTTGGATCAAAACCGTTTCAAAATTCAAATTTAAATTAATGTCAACAATAAAAGTTTTTCAAAATTTAAAACAAAAATGTTCAGGAGGTGCCATATCTTGCATAAGTAAATATGCTGTAATAAACCCAATTTTATAAAATGCCTAGATAATCTAAAATGATTTAAAACAGAAAAGAAAATAAACAAAAAGTAAAGAAATTACAAAATAGAAAGAAACAAACAAACAAAATAAATAAATAAAAGGAAGCACCCCCCACTGGGCTCCGGCCCAGCAGGCCTGCCCAACTAGGCCAAGGACACCTGCACTCCATAACCCCCACTCCCCTCCCAGTCAACCACCGACACCCCCACTCCCCCCAAAATATCTTCCCCCCTCTCCCCCGATTGGATCGAGATCGAGGGAGGAGACCGCCGACGCCGCCGCCCGGATCGCCCGTCGCCGTCCATCGTCGCCGGACCTCCTTGCCAGCCTGCTTCATTCTTCGTCGCCGTCCTCGTCTCCCCCCCTCCCAGCACCACTGCCCTGTCCCTACGCCTCGTGGTGAGGCCTCGCCACCTCCGCTTCTTTCCCGCTCACCGCGCTCACCCCCCTACCCGCGCTAGCCGTGCCCCTGGTGCCTCATGCGTGTCGCCTTTGCGCACCCCGCGAGCCTCCCCTACCGTTCTGTCGCCGCACGCGCCCACGCTCACGCGTCGTCGCCCCTCGCCCGTGCGCTCGTCTGCGCTACCCCGCGCCCGCCGATCCCGCACGCGAACGCAGCCCCTTGCACGCCCCACTAAATCTAACATTAGGATCTCGTGATCACTTTCCCCCGGAGAGCCCCTTCATTCCAGATGGTCGACTATTTCACCAGAAGGTTCTGAAGATACTCCCCAATGTTCTCCCGAAACTTTATGCTCATTGCTTTCGCATTTTTCTACCACTGACATATCCTTATGGATAACGTCATACTCTTGTCGAGCATACAATCATTCTCCGTTGATTTTGTAATCACAAGATACCCCAATCATGTTCCGAGAATACCCTGTGCTTAGTGCCTTGCAGTTCATTGCCACATGAATACCCCTACAGATATTCCTTGCACTTACCGAGTATCTGTTCATCCCCAGTTGTTTATGTGTTTCACAAAATTCTTCGAAATGCTATTCGATCTTCTGAAATCCTCGGTAGCCTATTGCTCCTCATCTTCCTTACCTGCTTGCAATATGGTTAATTCCATATGACTAGCAATATTCATTAGCATCCTTTGACATCGTCATAATGCGCATTTGTTTCGATATGTTTGCGAATGCCCGCAATCATCGTTGATCCTTATAAATTACCTTTGCGGCTAAGTTGCCATCCTTTTAACTGGAATTGGTCCTCGACCAATCAAATTGCCGCCAATTGTACCCTTAGGTCTATTGAATTTACCTATCCTTGATCAGAGCATTTGCTTCTGATCCCTTGATTTGGAAATGATGATTCCTTTGCATTTGAGCTTTGAGTTAGTCAGTTGTTTCTATACTCCAATGCCTTTGCATTATTTCTTCTTCTGATTGTGTGCCGATGCTCACATCAGCTCCGTTGTGGACCGCCATACCCATTATTGGGTTATTATCCGAAAGTGTCCCTCACAACCAAAATTCTTGTGAGTTCTTTACATGATACATAATGCCTTTGGTAAATTGTATCCTCTACTTTTGTCAACCATGCTCTACTTTTGAGCTTGTGGTATTTACTATTGAAGCTTGTGGTATATGTTTCCCCGATACCCTGATGGGTTGAACCTATGCCTTCCTTATTATGTGTGAACTTGAAAGTTTTCACGAGTCATACTCTTCTATTATTTTGCTAGATAACATTTCTACACTACAGCTTCATCAAAAGCTAGAAGTAAAATGAGAGGTTATGCATGGAAGAAGTGGGAGTCGACCTTGAGCCTTTGTGTTCATGCCCATGGACCCGATGTGAAACTTATCATCGAAGCTTCATGTAAATGATAATAATCCCCTTGTTATAAGTTGTCATGTATCTATGATTGGTCCTTTGCAATCATGGTTCTGACCATATTTTCTCATTAATACCATTTATCGGACAAGTTGAAGTAATTGCCTTGTGCAGATCATTGCACCTGTCCAACCTTTAATTTGATCTACCATTGAGTATTACACTATGATATCTTGATAATGTCATGGAACTGAATATCTTCTTATGGGTTCTTCATCAACTGTTATTTCTCACCGATTCCAATTTTTCCCCGGGTTCTGAGTTGTTTGTCACTCGAGAACACCAATAAGTGAATCTATTCCGCACTCCCATTCTCTAACTCTTAAGTAATTTTTCGTTGCTTATGAGTTTAATAATCCTTCAAGCCATTCCTAGTCTGATCGACTATATCATTATCCTACTAAATTTTTAACTGTGCTACCGGTCCTTCTTCTGGAGCACAACTTTCGACCGCGAGCTAAGCTTACGTCGATCTTCCTCGTGATATCATTTCACCTTGAACAACAATCTTGGTTCCGAGTTTGTGTCATACCCGTGGTTCCAATAAACTTGCGCTTCATCATTCCTTTGACTTGATGTCATCATTGATCGATTACATCTTCATGAAACCTCTCGACAAATGTGTCATGATCATCATAAACATTCTGAGCTCTTCCAAGATATCTATCGAATTCTTGATGAGAAATACCATCCTTGCCCTAGATGATTTGTGTTATCATTGGCCACTTTATTGCCTTCCCTCCAACACAAACTTGATCGTGTTTTGTGTTATACCTTGAGTTCCTTGCTATCTAGCTTATGTTATGTTCCACCTTGGATTATTATCATCTTTTATATCAAGGATGTTGTGAGAAATGCTCCGCCTCTTAAAAATTCTTGGTATAGTGATACTTCTCACTGTCACCATTCTTTCTTGGTCCCAATGTTGATTCTAACTGGAATACCAACAAGTGCACGATGCTGCTTGTATTCTGTACTCCTAGCGACCCTATTGCATTGGAGTTAATGGTCGACAGTTCATTCTTAGACTATTGGATAATGAATCACCATTCTAACCTTGATCGTGCTACCTAAGCCATATTTCGGGTGCACCTTTCAACCAATGTTTAATGGCGTATGTTTCCCTCGAGCATACATCATTATACCATTTGATCTCACAAATGTTATCTCCTTGTGCACATAATTGTGAGATCCATCTTTTGGATATCTCGTTGAAATATCGCTGAGCCATCAGCCACCTCCTCACCCTCTCCTTGGCTTAATGATGAACTCTTGTTTCGGAACTCGCTTCCATAGTTCGTTTCCCGAGAATCTTACAATGTCATCTCGTCAATTGGTGTTCCGCCTTTTCTTCTCAGGCATCCCGAGTCCGAGGTATCCTGACACCAATCAGATCTGAATCTCGGTCAGATATGATGGTTGGGACATATTTCCAAGAGTTATAACATTGGTCCTTATATATCGGTAAGGTGATGTCATGCCTAGCACACCTGGCCGGAGCACCTAGTGTTATAGTTTCCTTTTCTGCAAGGCTATCCATTCTTCCATGAGGAAACTGTAAGACTTATTCTACAAATTGTTCCTGATGGATCCTTTGTGTTTCCAAAGTCTGATCTTCACCTGATGACCATGTCAATGCTATTTCGAAGCATGTCTATGGTACTCAGATTTTCAACAAGAACATTTGAAGCCAATGCTAAATGTTTCCTGCTCAATTGTCCAAACACCGCTGTATGGGTAATGTCATGAAATTTCCCTCCCATTACCTAAAGGGTTTTCTCCTTACTATCCCGTCATGGATATCATGTTCTGCTTGTCCTTGGGAAGGCTATACCCCTAAAATGTGTGTTTAAACACATTTTCCTTTCCATTGTTCTGTTTAATATGCTAGTCACATTTTGCTTTCCATTGTTTTGTTTAAACTTTCTTGTGATCTGTATGATCTAAGCAGTAATATTCTCCTGCTTATGTAAACACCTAGGTGTACAATCGTGTTGGTAAGACCCTATTACTATTGTTGATGACATTCCGGTAACCACCGATGGACGAGAACTTTGCCTATTGGTCCGCCTCGTTCAATGAGCAGGAAAATGGTTCTGTTCGTCCCTCGCCCTTGGTACCGATGTTGTTGCCCACATAACTGACCGGCTACCCTCTGACATGCATTGCGTACATGATCATGCAAGACGTCACCGCTCTTCCTACTTTAACACACATGGTGGGCCCATAACCCACAGTTCCACAGGATCAAAACTTGACTCTCCTGTACAACCCCTGTTCCCAAGGTTGTTCCTCGCGCGTGGCCTCATATTAATTCACGAGCCACCTTCCGAGAGGTCATCAATTCTGGTATCAGACATAATACTTATTCCCGTCGCCTTGAACCCGTTTCGCACCCTGTTTCAGGCAACCGACGATTGTCTATCCGCTTGAAACTTCTTATGGTACCTTCTTACTTGGCTCTCGATATGTTTCATTCGTTCAACTCGAGAGATACCCATGTGTTCATTTCTGGGATAACCCCAAATGATTTCCCCTTATACCATTCTATTGTTGTAGAGCAGCCCCTTACCTATTCGTAAGTACGACATAATTTTCTAAGAAAGGAGGACGACTTCATCATGATGACCTGAAAAGAAGAGAAATAAAGACATCAACGAAGAGGATCAACTACTTCAGGAAGAGCAACCAAAACTGAGAACACTCATTAGAATTTTGTAACCAAATACCTTCCCAGCCACTCCCCCTCTTAAATCTCGGGACAAGATTTCTTGTAGTGGAGGAGAATTGTGACGCCCGGATAATTAAGCTACAGTAATCCCATGCTAACGGTGCCACGTCACCCTAGTTACTGTTGATAATATCGCGTTGGATCAAAACCGTTTAAAAATTCAAATTCAAATTAATGTCAACAATAAAAGTTTTTCAAAATTTAAAACAAAAATGTTCAGGAGGTGCCATATTTTGCATAAGTAAATATGGTGTAATAAACCCAATTTTATAAAATGCCTAGATAATCTAAAATGATTTCAAATAGAAAAGAAAATAAACAAAAAGAAAAGAAATTACAAAATAGAAAGAAACAAACAAACAAAATAGATAAATAAAAGGAAGCCCCCCCCCCCACTGGGCTCCGATACGTCCATTTTGCATCATACTTTTATATCGATATTTATTGCATTATGGACTGTTATTTCACTTTATGTCACAATCTTATGGCTATTCTCTATTATTTTACAAGGTTTACATAAGGAGGGAGAATGCCGACAGCTCAAATTCTGGGCTGGAAAAGGAGCAAATATTAGAGACCTATTCTGCGCAACTCCAAAAGTCCTGAAACGCCACGAAACATCTTAAAATAAATAAAGAAAAATCCTCGCCAAAGATGAATTCCATGGGGCCCACACCCTGCTCACGAGGGTGGGGGGTGCGGCCCCCCTCCTAGGGCGCGCCCCCTACCTCATGGGCCCCCTGGTGGCTCTTTGACGTCAATCTTCTCCTATATGAAGTCTTTCGATGAGAAAAAATCAGAGGGAACTTTTCGGGACGAGACTCCGCCGCCACGAGGCGGAACCAATCTAGAGCTCCGGCAGAGCTATTCTACCGGGGATACTTCCCTCCGGGAGGGGGAAATCATCACCATCGTCATCACCGACGCTCCTCTCATCGGGAGAGGGCAATCTCCATCAACATCTTCACCAGCACCATCTCATCTCCAAACCCTAGTTCATCTCTTGTATCCAATTCTTGTCTCAAAGTCCGGGATTGGTGTTAGTAGGTTGCTAGTAGTGTTGATTACTCCTTGTAGTTGATGCTAGTTGGTTTATTTGGTGGAAGATCATATGTTCAGATCCTATATGCATATTATTACCCCTCTGATTATGAACATGAATATGCTTTGTGAGTAATTACGTTTCATCCTGAGGACAAGGGAGAAGTATTGCTATTAGTAGTCATGTGAATTTAGTATTCGTTTGATATTTTGATAAGATGTATGTTGTCTAGCCTCTAGTGGTGTTATGTGAACGTCGAATACATAACACTTCACCATTATTTGGGCCTAGAGGAAGGCATTGGGAAGTAATAAGTAGATGATGGGTTGCTAGAGTGACAGAAGCTTAAACCCTAGTTTATGCGTTGCTTCGTAAGGGGCTGATTTGGATCCACATGTTTCATGCTATGGTTAGGTTTACCTTAATACTTTTGTTGTAGTTGCGGATGCTTGCAATAGAGGTTAATCATAAGTGGGATGCTTGTTCAAGTAAGAACAACACCCAAGCACCGGTCCACCCACATATCAAATTATCAAAGTACCGAACGCGAATCATATGAACGTGATGAAAACTAGCTTGACGATATTCCCATGTGTCCTCGGGAGCGCTTTTCCTATTATAAGAGTTTGTTCCGGCTTGTCCTTTGCTATAAAAAGGATTGGGCCACCTTGCTGCACTTTATTTACTTTTGTTACTTTCGTTACCATTTATCTTGTCACAAAACTATCTGTTACCACTTATTTCAGTACTTGCAGAGAATACCTTGCTGAAAACCGCTTATCATTTCCTTCTGCTCCTCGTTGGGTTCGACACTCTTACTTATCGAAAGGACTATGATAGATCCCCTATAATTGTGGGTCATCAAGACTCTTTTCTGGCGCCGTTGCCGGGGAGTGTAGCGCCTTTGGTAGGTGGAATTTGGTAAGGAAAAATTTATATAGTGTGCTGAAATTTACTGTCACTTGCTACTATGGAAAGTAATTCTCTGAGGGGCTTGTTCGGGGTATCTTCACCCCGTCCAGTAGAGCAAAGAGTTGCTCCTCAACCTACTGAACCTATTGAAAATGAAACTCTTTTTGAATTTCCTTCGGGTATGATGGAAAAACTGCTAGCTAACCCTTTTACAGGAGATGGAACAAAGCATCCTGATGAGCACTTAATATATGTGGATGAAGTTTGTGGATTATTTAAGCTTGCAGGTATACCCGATGATGTTGCTAAGAAGAAGGTCTTCCCTTTATCTTTGAAGGGAGATGCATTGATATGGTATAGGCTATGTGATGATATGAGATCATGGAACTATAAAAGATTGAAATTGGAATTTCATCAAAAGTATTACCCTATGCATCTTGTTCATCGTGATCGCAATTATATATATAATTTCTGGCCTCGTGAAGGAGAAAGCATCGCTCAAGCTTGGGGGAGGCTTAAATCAATGTTATATTCATGCCCCAATCATGAGCTCTCGAGAGAAATAATTATGCAAAGTTTTTATGCTCGGCTTTCTCATAATAATCAAACCATGCTCGATAATTCTTGTGCTGGCTCTTTTATGATGAAGACTATTGAATTCAGATGGAATTTATTGGATAGAATTAAACGCAACTCTGAAGATTGGCACCTTGACGAAGGTAAGGAGTCAGGTATGACACCTAAGTTTGATTGTGTTAAATCTTTTATGGATACCGATATTTTCTGTAAGTTTAGCACTAAATATGGACTTGACTCTGAGATAGTAGCTTCTTTCTATGAATCTTTTGCTACTTATGTTGATCTCCCTAAGGAGAAGTGGTTTAAATATCATCCTCCCATAGAAGTAAAAGTAGCAGCACCTATTAAAGTTGAATAAAAGACTGTCACTTATAATGATCCTATTGTTCCTACTTCTTATGTTGAGAAACCAGCTTTCCCTGTTAGAATAAAGGATCATGCTAAAGCTTCAACTGTTGTTCGTAAAAGCAATATTAGAACTTATACACCCCCAGAGCAAGTTAAAGTAGAACCCAATATTGCTATTGTTAAAGATCTCTTTTCTGATAATATTGATGGGCATGTTATTCAGTTCAAAGGTGAAACTGCTAGAATTGCTAAACCTTGTGCTAAAGATAAACATAGACCTGTGGTAGGCGTGCCTGTTATTTCTGTTAAAATAGGAGATCATTGTTATCATGGCTTATGTGATATGGGTGCGAGTGCTAGTGTTATACCGCATACTTTATACGAAGAAATTAAGAATGAAATTGCACCTGCTGAGTTAGAAGGTATTGATGTCACAATTAAACTTGCCAATAGAGATACTATTTCACCAATTGGAATTGTTAGAGATGTTGAAGTCTTGTGTGGGTAAACTAAATATCCTGCTGATATTCTTGTTCTTACTTCTCCGCAAGATAGCTTTTGTCCCATTATATTTGGTAGACCCTTCTTGAACACTGTTAATGCTAGGATAGATTGCGAAAAGAATGTTGTTACTATTGGCTTGGATGATATGGTTCATGAGTTTAATTTCTCTAAATTTAGTAAACAACACCGTGAGGAAGAATTACCTAGTAAGGATGAAATTATTGGTCTTGCTTCTATTGCCGTACCTCCTAGTGATCCTTTAGAACACTATTTGCTAGACCATGAAAATGATATGTTCATGAATGAAAGAAGGGAAATAGATGAAGTATTCTTTAAACAGGAACCTATTCTGCAACACAATGTGCCCGTTGAAATTTTAGGGGATCCTCCTCCACCCAAGGGTGATCCCGTGTTTGAGCTTAAACCGTTGCCTGATAATCTTAAATATGCTTATCTTGATGAAAAGAAGATATATCCTGTTATTATTAGTGCTAACCTGTCAGAGCATGAAGAAGAAAGATTATTGAAAACTCTGACGAAGCATCGTGCTGCTATTGGATATACTCTTGATGATCTTAAGGGCATTAGTCCCACTCAATGTCAACATAAAATAAATTTGGAAGCAGATGCCAAACCAGTTCGTGATCCTTAATGACGTCTGAATCCTAAAATGAAAGAAGTGGTAAGAAAAGAAATACTCAAGCTTCTGGAGGCAGGTATAATTTATCCCGTTGCTGATAGTCAGTGGGTAAGTCCTGTCCATTGTGTCCCTAAGAAGGGAGGTATTACTGTTGTTCCTAATGATAAAGATGAATTGATTCCACAAAGAATTATCACAGGTTATAGGATGGTAATTGATTTCCGCAAATTAAATAAAGCTACTAAGAAAGATCATTACCCCTTACCTTTTATTGATGAAATGCTAGAAAGATTATGCAAACATACACACTATTGCTTTCTAGATGGTTATTCTGGTTTCTCTCAAATACCTGTGTCGGCTAGAGATCAATCAAAGACTACTTTTACATGCCCTTTTGGTACTTTTTCTTATAGATGTATGTCTTTTGGTTTATGTAGTGCACCTGCTACCTTTCAAAGATGCATGATGGCTATATTCTCTGACTTTTGTGAAAAGATTTGTGAGGTTTTCATGGATGATTTTTCCGTCTATGGTTCCTCTTTTGATGATTGCTTGAGCAATGTTGATCGAGTTTTGCAGATATGTGAAGAAACTAATCTTGTCTTGAATTGGGAAAAGTGCCACTTTATGGTTAATGAAGGTATTGTCTTGGGGCATAAAGTTTCTGAAAGAGGTATTGAAGTTGATAAAGCCAAGGTCGATGCTATTGAAAAGATGCCATGTCCCAAGGACATCAAAGGTATAAGAAGTTTCCTTGGTCATGCCGGATTTTACAGGAGGTTCATTAAGGACTTCTCAAAAATTTCTCGGCCTCTGACTAATTTATTGCAAAAAGATATACCATTTATCTTTGATGATGATTGTGTAGAAGCATTTGAAATACTTAAGAAAGCATTAGTCTCTGCACCTGTTGTTCAGCCACCTGATTGGAATTTACCCTTTGAAATTATGTGTGATGCTAGTGATTATGCTGTAGGTGCTGTTCTAGGGCAAAGAGTTGATAAGAAATTAAATGTTATTTATTATGCTAGTAATACTCTAGACAATGCTCAAAGAAATTATGCTACTACTGAAAAAGAGCTTTTAGCAGTTGTATTTGCTTGTGATAAGTTCAGACCTTATATTATTGATTCTAAAGTAACTATTCACACTGATCATGGTGCTATTAAATACCTTATGGAAAAGAAAGATGCTAAACCTAGACTTATTAGATGGGTTCTCTTGCTACAAGAATTTGATTTGCATATTGTTGATAGAAAGGGAGCTGAGAACCCCGTTGCAGACAACTTGTCTAGGTTAGAGAATGTTCTTGATGACCCACTACCTATTAATGATAGCTTTCCCGATGAACAATTAAATGTTATAACTACTTCTCATAGTACTCCATGGTATGCTGATTATGCTAATTATATTGTTGCTAAGTTTATACCACCTAGCTTCACATACTAGCAAAAGAAAAGGTTTTTCTATGACTTGAGACATTACTTTTGGGATGACCCACATCTTTATAAAGAAGGAGTAGATGGTGTTATTAGACGTTGTGTACCTGAGCATGAACAAGAACGGGTCCTACGCAAGTGTCATTCCGAGGCTTATGGAGGACACCACGCTGGAGATAGAACTGCACATAAGGTATTGCAATCTGGTTTTTACTGGCCTACTCTCTTCAAGGATGCCCGTAAGTTTGTCTTGTCTTGTGATGAATGTCAAAGAATTGGTAATATTAGCAGACGTCAAGAAATGCCTATGAATTATTCTCTTGTTATTGAACCGTTTGATGTTTGGGGCTTTGATTATATGGGACCTTTTCCTGCCTCTAATGGATACACACATATTCTAGTGGCTGTTGATTACGTTACTAAGTGGGTAGAAGCTATTCCAACTAGTAGTGCTGATCATAACACTTCTATTAAAATGCTTAAAGAAGTTATTTTTCTGAGGTTTGGAGTCCCTAGATATTTAATGACTGATGGTGGTTCCCACTTTATTCATGGTGCTTTCCGTAAAATGCTTGCTAAATATGATGTTAATCATAGAATTGCATCTCCTTATCACCCTCAGTCTAGTGGTCAAGTAGAGTTGAGCAATAGAGAGCTCAAATTAATTTTGCAAAAGACTGTTAATAGGTCTAGAAAGAATTGGTCCAAGAAACTTGATGATGCATTATGGGCTTATAGAACTGCATATAAAAATCCTATGGGTATGTCTCCGTATAAAATGGTTTATGAAAAAGCATGTCACTTACCTCTCGAACTAGAACATAAGGCGTATTAGGCTATTAAAGAGCTCAACTATGATTTTAAACTTGCCGGTGAGAAGAGGTTATTTGATATTAGCTCACTTGATGAATGGAGAACCCAAGCTTATGAAAATGCCAAGTTGTTTAAAGAAAAAGTTAAAAGATGGCATGACAAAAGGATACAAAAACATGAGTTTAATGTAGGTGATTATGTATTGCTATACAACTCTCGTTTAAGATTTTTTGCAGGAAAACTTCTCTCTAAATGGGAAGCCCCCTACGTTATCGAGGAGGTCTATCGTTCTGGTGCCATAAAAATCAACAACTTTGAAGGCACAAATCCGAAGGTGGTAAACGGTCAAAGAATTAAACATTATATCTCAGGTAATCCCATAAATGTTGAAACCAATATTATTGAAACCGTAACCCCGGAGGAATACATAAGGGACACCTTCCAGACCGTTTCAGACTCCGAAAATGAATAGGTATGTGGTAGGTAAGTAAACCGACTCCAAAACAATTTTTAAGGCAATATCTCTCTGTTTTGGAATATTTAGAAAAATAAGTAGCAGTCCGGGAAGGACACGAGAGCCCCACGAGGGGGTGGGCGCGCCCCCTACCTCGTGAGCACCTCGTGTGCCTTCCGGACTCCGTTTTCTTGCACGATACGTATTTTGGTCGGTAAAAATTCATTATATAACCTCCCGAAGGTTTTGACTCCCGTATCACGCAAACCTCCTCAGTTCTTGTTTCGAGCTGTTTTTCTGACAGATCTAGGTTATCATGACGGCCCCAAGCGCCTCCAAGGACAAGTTCTTCGAGAAGGTCATCAACCCTTACCTCGCGGAGGTGCTGCGACACCCTCAAACCATTGATTTGCGTGATGGGTTGCTGCACATCCGCGATGAAGAGGGACCAAAGGGGACCGGAAGCATGGAGACGAGGCTCGAAGCAGTGGAGCAACAAGTTTTCCAGTGCCAAGGGATGGTGGAACGTGGACTCAACTCTAACCACATGATGATCGCGGAGTTCACTAGCAACCACAAGTTGGATGCTGACAACATCGGGGAGACTATCTTCAAGCTTCATGAGAAGATCGAGCACCTCCAAGCCCAAATCTATGACCTGCAAAACCGAAACTGTGAGTATGAATATAGATTCAAAAGGATGAGTTTGGCTGCAGATTTGAGGATCCCGGAGACTCGATCATCTTTCTATGATGGAGAACCTATGCCTTGGAAGATGGACGCAAGGCCCGCATCATCTACAACACCTCCACCTTCTTCACCGACAAAGGAGATATAATCACATGGGTATGGGCACTCCCCTTGGCAACTGCCAAGCTTGGTGGAGGTGCCCCGGTATCGTATCACCATCACAACTCCTATCTTTACCGGTTTTTTTATGTTCGATCCTATTAGTAGTATCTTGATCTAGTAGAATAAAGTTTATGGCATGATCTAGTTTTGAGTTTGCTTTATGATCTCTCTTTGTAATCGAGTCCGTGAGCTATATATAATAAAGATTAGTGTTGAGTCAAGGGCTTGATTATTTTGCCATGATCTTGGGTGAATAAAAGAAATAAGAAAAGAACAAAAAGAAACAAAAAGTTCATATTGATCTTATTGAGAGTAATGACTTCACATAGAAAGAGTATGATGATTAAAAGTTGTTGGGAGTTGGCAGACATAGCTTTGGTCATTGTTGCAATTAATAGGAAGTAATAAGGAAAGAGAGGTTTTCACATATAGATATATTATCATTGACATCTTTTATGATTGGGAGCACTCATTAAAATATGACATGCTAAAGGGTTGATGTTGGACAAGGAAGACAACGTAATGATTTATATCTTTCTTATATCTGAGATAAAGTATGTTGTCATGGATCCTCTAACTTGTTGAGCTTGCCTTTCCCCCTCATGCTAGCCAAATTCTTAGCACCAAGTAGAAATACTACTTGTGCTTCCAAATACCCTTAAACCAGTTTTGCCATGAGAGTCCACCATATCTACCTATGGATTGAGTAAGATCCTTCAAGTAAGTTGTCATTGGTGCAAAGCAATAAAAATTGCTCTAAATTTGTATGATTGATTGGTGTGGGAGAAATAAGCTTTATACGATCTTGTGATGTGGAAGTAATAAAAGCGACGAACTGCATAATAAAGGTTCATATCACAAGGGGCAATATAAAGTGACGTTCTTTCGCATTGAGATTTTGTGCATCCAACCATAAAAGCGCATGGCAACCTCTGCTTCCCTCTACGAAGGGCCTATCTTTTATTATTATCTTCTACCTTATGCAAGAGTCATGGTGATCTTCACCTTTTCTTTTTCATTTTATCCTTTGGCAAGCTCAGCATGTTGGAAAGAACATGATATATATATCTAATTGGATGTAGGGGAGCATGAACCATTATTGTTGACATTACCCTTGAGGTAAAAGGTTGTGGGGCAAAACTATAAGTCCCTATCTTTCTCTGTGTCCGATTAAAGCTCCGTAACCACAAGTATTGCGTGAGTGTTAGCAATTATGGAGGACTAGATGATACTAGAGTATGTGGACTTGCTTTTTAGCTCTGACATAGACTCTTTCCGATGTTATGATAAATTGCAACTGCTTCAATGACTGAGATTTTAGTTTGTTGGAGCCCAATAAGGTTTATGATTTATACTTTTGCATTGTGAATAGATCATCACTTGAACATAAGTAATCATGTGACAAAATCTATATATGTTGTTGTTATGAGAATAATCATGATGCCTTCATGTCCGTATTTTATTTTTATCGACGCCTCTACCTCTAAACATGAGGACATATTTATTGTTATCGGCTTTTCGCTTGAGGACAAGCGTGGTCTAAGCTTGGGGGAGTTGATACGTCCATTTTGCATCATGCTTTTATATCGATATATTTATTGCATTATGGACTGTTATTTCACTTTATGTCACAATACTTATGGCTATTCTCTCTTATTTTACAAGGTTTACATAAGGAGGGAGAATGCCGGCAGCTGGAATTCTGGGCTGGAAAAAGGAGCAAATATTAGAGACCTATTCTACGCAACTCCAAAAGTCCTGAAACTCCACAGAACATCTTAAAATCAATAAAGAAAAATCCTCGCCAAAGATGAAGGCCAGGGGGCCCACACCCTGCTCACGAGGGTGGCCCCCCCCTCCTAGGGCGCGCCCCCTACCTCGTGGGCCCCCTGGTGGCTCTCCGATGTCCATCTTCTTCTATATGAAGTCTTTCGATGAGAAAAAAATCAGAGGGAACTTTTCGGGATGAGACTCCGCCGCCACGAGGCGGAACCTTGGC
Source organism: Triticum urartu (assembly GCF_003073215.2). Lineage (NCBI taxonomy): Eukaryota > Viridiplantae > Streptophyta > Magnoliopsida > Poales > Poaceae > Triticum > Triticum urartu. Next base: position 651,507,940 of record NC_053028.1, on the reverse strand, counting down.
GGAACCAATCTAGAGCTCTGGCAGAGCTGTTCTCATCTCCAAACCCTAGTTCATCTCTTGTATCCAATCCTTGTCTCAAAGCCCGGGATTGGTGCTAGTAGGTGGCTAGTAGTGTTGATTACTCCTTGTAGTTGATGCTAGTTGGTTTATTTGGTGGAAGATCATATGTTCAGATCCTATATGCATATTATTACCCCCTCTGATTATGAACATGAATATGCTTTGTGAGTAATTACATTTGATCCTGAGGACAAGGGAGAAGTCTTGCTATTAGTAGTCATGTGAATTTGGTATTCGTTCGTTATTTTGATAAGATGTATGTTGTCTAGCCTCTAGTGGTGTTATGTGAACGTCGAATACATAACACTTCACCATTATTTGGGCCTAGAGGAAGGCATTGGGAAGTAATAAGTAGATGATGGGTTGCTAGAGTGACAGAAGCTTAAACCCTAGTTTATGCGTTGCTTCGTAAGGGGCTGATTTGGATCCACATGTTTCATGCTATGGTTAGGTTTACCATAATACTTTTGTTGTAGTTGCGGATGCTTGCAATAGAGGTTAATCATAAGTGGGATGCTTGTTCAAGTAAGAACAGCACCCAAGCACCGGTCCACCCACATATCAAATTATCAAAGTACCGAACGCGAATCATATGAACGTGATGAAAACTAGCTTGACGATATTCCCATGTGTCCTCGGGAGCGCTTTTCCTATTATAAGAGTTTGTTCCGGCTTGTCCTTTGCTATAAAAAGGATTGGGCCACCTTGCTGCACTTTATTTACTTTTGTTACTTGTTGCTCGTTACCATTTATCTTGTCACAAAACTATCTGTTTTCACTTATTTCAGTACTTGCAGAGAATACTTTGCTGAAAACCGCTTATCATTTCCTTCTGCTCCTTGTTGGGTTCGACACTCTTGCTTATCGAAAGGACTACGATAAATCCCCTATACTTGTGGGTCATCAGGCTCCGGCCCAGCTGGCCTACCCAACTGGGCCAAGGCCCACCCGCACTCCATAACCCCCACTCCCCTCCCAGTCAACCACCGACACCCCCCACTCCCCAAAAATATCTTCCCCCCTCTCCCCCGATTGGATCGGGATCGAGGGAGGAGACCGCCGACACCGCCGCCCTGATCGCCCGTCCCCGTCCATCGTCGCCGGACCTCCTCGCCGACCTGCTTCCTTCTTCGTCGTCGTCCTCGTCTCCCCCCCCCCGAGCACCACTGCCCCATCCCTACGCCTCGCAGTGAGGCCTCGCCTCCCTCCGCTTCTTCCTCGCTCACCGCGCTCACCTCCCCCTGCCCGCGCTAGCCGTGCCCCTGGTGCCCCGTGCGGGTCGCCTCTGCACGCCCCGAGAGCCTCCCCTACCGTTCCATCGCCGCACGCGCCCACGCTCACGCGCCGTCACACCTCGCACATGTGCTCGTCTGCGCTACCCCGCGCCCGCCGATCCCGCACGCGGCCGCAGCCCCTTGCACGCCCCGCGCCTGCCCCGCTCAGTCCTACCACCCGCTTCCCACTCGCTGTTGCCTGCCTCGCTCGCCGCCGCAAGCCGCGCGATGCGTGGCTCCGCCCGCTACTGCTGCTAACCCCACCATGCGCGCACGCGCACGATGCCGCCCCTGCCTATCTCTATCGCTGCTACGCCGTCTCCGGCCGCCGCTCGGCCTTCCCGGGCTTGCCGTTGCTCGTACGGCCGCACTGCCACTGCTCCGCGCGGCACCCGCCCGTGCATCGCCTCGCCTTCGCCCTGCTTCGCCCGCACGCCTCTGCCTCCAGTCCCGCAGGCCACCGCAGCACCGGCGGCCAACTCCGGCACCCCGTCGCGCCACGGCTGTCGTCGCCCGCGTGCCCGGGTCCGCCCCATCAGGCGCCTGGCGCCGCACGCCCGTAACCGCACAGCCCGATGCCCGTTAAGGCCCCTGGGGTCAATGATAGGAGGGCCCCGCCTCCAGAACGTTTCCAAAAAAAGGATTAAAAATATAATGATAAAAAGAATAAATAATAATTATAATAATTAATCAATTAATTAACTAAAATAATTAACTTAATTAATTCTGTTTAAATTAACTAATTATGATTAATTAACATAATGACTAATTAACCTAATTATCTACTGTTAATTAACTAGACAGTCAATGACATGTGGGACCCACACGTCAGGTTGACCAGTCAACCTCTGTTGACTGCTGATGTCGTGATGATGTCAGCAAACACTATTCTGGATAATGTTGAATTAAATAAATTAAATAAATCCTAAAAATGATTTAAATCTTTTAAAATTAATATAAAATAAACCATAGCTCGGTTGGGAAAACTTTGTACATGAAAGTTGCTCAGAACGACGAGACGAATCCAGATACATAGCCCGTTCGTCCGCCACGCATCCCTAGCATAGTGAACATGCAGCTTTCCCCCTCCGATTCATCTGTCTGAAAACGCAAAACACCGGGGATATTTTCCCGGATGTTTCCCCCCTTCACCGGTATCACCTCATACCGCGTTAGGGCACCCCTAGCACCGCTACTTGTCTTGTCAAGCATCATTATGCATCTGTTTGCATTGTATTCATTGTTTCTTCCCCCTCTTCTCCCCGTTAGACTACGAGACTGACGCCGCTGCTGGTGCCCCGATCGACTACGCTGTTGACGACCCCTCTCTCTTGCCAGAGCAACCAGGCAAGCCCCCCCCCTTGATCACGAGATATCGCCTATTCTCTCTTTATTGCTTGCATTAGAGTAGTGTAGCATGTTACTGCTTTTAGTTAATCCTATTCTATTGCATAGCCTGTCATTGTTGCTACAGTTGTTGATACCTTACCTGCAATCCTAAATGCTTAGTATAGGATGCTAGTATTCCATCAGTGGCCCTGCTTTCTTGTCCGTCTGCCATGCTATACTATCGGGCCGTGATCACTCGGGAGGTGATCACGGGTATATACTATATACTTTATACATGATACATGTGGTGACTAAAGTCGGGTCGGCTCGTAGAATACCCGCGAGTGATTTCGGTGTGGGGGCTGAAAGGACAGGTGGTTCCATCCCGGTAGTGGTGGGCCTAGGTTCCTGACGGCCCCCGACTGTTACTTTGTGGCGGAGCAACAGGGCAGGTTGAGACCACCTAGGAGAGAGGTGGGCCTGGCCCTGGTCGGCGTTCGTGGTTACTTCAAAATAACACGCTTAACGAGATCTAGGTATTTGATCTGAGTCTGGCTACTGTCCTATACGCACTAACCAACTACGCAGGAACAGTTATGGGCAATCGACGTCGTGGTATCAGCCGAAGGCTTCGTGACGTCAGCGACTGAGCGGCGCGCGCCGGGTTGGACTGGAACGCCTGCTCTTATATAAGGGAGGCTAGGTCTGCTCACCGGCCGCGTACGCAACGTGTAGGTGTGCAAAGGGCGATGGGCCCAGACCCCTGCGCCATAGGATTTAGACCGGCGTGCTGACCTCTTTGTTGTGCCTAGGTAGGGTTGCGACGTGTTGATCTTCCGAGGCCGGGCATGATCCAGGAAAGTGTGTCCGGCCGAAGGGGATCGAGCATGTTGGGAAATGTGGTGCACCCCTGCAGGGAAGTTAATCTATTCGAATAGTCATGATCTTTGGTAACAAGACGACTTGGAGTTGTACCTTGACCTTATGACAACTAGAACCGGATACTTAATAAAACACACCCTTCCAAGTGCCAGATATAACCCGGTGACCGCGCTCTAACAGGGCAACGAGGAGAGGATCGCCGGGTAGGATTATGCTATATGATGCTACTTGGAGAACTTCAGTCTACTCTCTTCTACATGCTTCAAGATGGAGGTGGCCTGAAGCATAGTCTTCGACAGGATTAGCTATCCCCCTCTTATTCTGGCATTCTGCAGTTTAGTCCACCGATATGGCCCTTTACACATATACCCATGCATATGTAGTGTAGCTCCTTGCTTGCGAGTACTTTGGATGAGTACTCACGGTTGCTTTTCTCCCTCTTTTCCCATTTCCCTTCTACCTGGTTGTTGCAACCAGATGTCAGAGCCCAGAAGCCAGACACCACCGTCGACGAGGACTCCTACTATACCGGAGGTGCCTTCTACTACGTGGAGGCCGCTGACGACGACCAGGAGTAGTTTAGGAGGATCCCAGGCAGGAGGCCTGCGCCTATTTCGATCTGTATCCCAGTTTGTGCTAGCCTTCTTAAGGAAAACTTGTTTAACTCATGTATGTACTCAGATATTGTTGCTTCCGTTGACTCGTCTATGATCGAGCTCTTGTATTCGAGCCCTCGAGGCCCCTGTCTTGTAATATGATGCTTGTATGACTTATTTTATTTGTAGAGTTGTGTTGTGATATCTTCCCGTGAGTCCTTGATCTTGATTGTACATGTTTGCGTGTATGATTAGTGTACGGTCAAATCGGGGCGTCACAAGCGGTAGAGGTACAGGTCTTCGACAATGGTCATCGTACACGTTCCGAGGTTGTCGGTAGAGGTTCTCCCGATCTCGGCGACCGTAGTGGTACACGTTTTCGTAGATGTTCGAATCATCGGTAGTGGTACTTGGTGAATCCCGAAACGGTCTTGGCGTCTTCATGCGTAGGGGTACTTGGCGTCATGGTACTTGGGTCTTCGGGCTTGCCGGTCTCATCCTTGCGATGGTAGTCGAACTTGAAGTTTTTGATTCATGGGTCTTCGGCGACGGTATTCATACACGTGTCGGAGAGGAACTTGGTGCATCCAAGTCCTTTGGGGTTCCTTGTTGTACTTGCGTTTCGGTGCAGTACTTAGCGATTCCAGGATGTAGAGGTACACTTGTCGTAGCCGTGTAGTCGTTCATGTATCGCCATGATGTAGTCGTACTTGGTGTCCGCAGCAACATGTCCATGATGGCCAAACAAACCAATAGGAACCGAAGGCAGCAGGGTGCGGGGCAAGGCTTGAGCGACGAGGATGCCATGGGCGTGGAATAGAGCAAAGGGGCGCCGGGGCTCAGGGACGGCATGGACGGGCAGAAGCGCTCTGGATCGAGCTCCTCTCGATCCAGAGCATAGTTGCGGGCGCGAGACGGAGGTAGAGGCCCGACGAGGTCGGCGGCTGAAGCCTCCATGGTGGTGGCGAAGGTCCTCTGATAGACTTGGACGACGGAGCGGTCGGGAGTAGTAGAGGAAGGGGAGCGGCCCTGGCCACGAGGTGCAGCGGCAGGAGCTTCGAGCTCGACTGGCTGCTGATGTCTACTACACAACCTTCTTCTTGTAGACGTTATTGGGCCTCCAAGTGCAGAGGTTTGTAGGACAGTAGCAAATTTCCCTCAAGTGGATGACCTAAGGTTTATCAATCCGTAGGAGGCGTAGGATGAAGATGGTCTCTCGCAAGCAACCCTGCAACCAAATAACAAAGAGTCTCTTGTGTCCCCAACACACCCAATACAATGGTAAATTGTATAGGTGCACTAGTTCGGCGAAGAGATGGTGATACAAGTGGTATATGGATGGTAGATAAAGGTTTTTCTAATCTGAAAATATAAAAACAGCGAGGTAAGTAATGATAAAAGTGAGCTTAAATGGTATTGCAATGCTAGGAAACAAGGACTAGGGTTCATACTTTCACTAGTGCAAGTTCTCTCAACAATAATAACATAATTGGATCACATAACTATCCCTCAACATGCAACAAAGAGTCACTCCAAAGTCACTAATAGCGGAGAACAAACGAAGAGATTATGGTAGGGTACGAAACCACCTCAAAGTTATTCTTTCCAATCAATCCGTTGGGCTATTCCTATAAGTGTCACAAACATCCCTAGAGTTCGTACTAGAATAACGCCTTAAGACACAAATCAACCAAAACCCTAATGTCACCTAGATACTCCAATGTCACCTCAAGTATCCGTGGGTATAATTATACGATATGCATCACACAATCTCAGATTCATCTATTCAACCAACACATAGAACCTCAAAGAGTGCCCCAAAGTTCCTACCGGAGAATCACGACGAAAACCTGTGCCAACCCCTATGCATAGGTTCATGGGCGGAACCTGCAAGTTGATCACCAAAACACACATCAAGTGAATCATGTGATACCCCATTGTCACCACAGATACGCATGGCAAGACATACATCAAGTGTTCTCAAATCCTTAAAGACTCAATCCGATAAGATAACTTCAAAGGGAAAACTCAATCCATTACAAGAGAGTAGAGGGGGAGAAACATCATAAGATCCAACTATAATAGCAAAGCTCGCGATACAGCAAGATCGTATCACCTCAAGAACACGAGAGAGAGAGAGAGAGATCAAACACATAGCTACTGGTACATACCCTCAGCCCCGAGGGAGAACTACTCCCTCCTCATCATGGAGAGCACCGAGATGATGAAGATGGCCACCGGAGAGGGATTCCCCCTCCGGCAGGGTGCCGGAATGGGTCTAGATTGGCTTTCGGTGGGTACGGAGGCTTCTTGCGGCGGAACTCCCGATCTATTGTGCTCCCCGATTGTTTTAGGGTATATGGAGATATATAGGCAGAAGAAGTACGGCAGGGGGGCCACGAGGGGCCCACGAGGGTGGAGGGCACGCCCAGGGGGGCGCCCCCTGCCTCGTGGCTTCCTTGTTGATCCCCTGACGTGCACTCCAAGTCTTCTGGGCTTCTTATGATCCAAAAATAAGTTCCGTGAAGTTTTAGGTCAATTGGACTCCGTTTGATTTTCCTTTTCTGCGATACTCTAAAACAAGGAAAAAACAGAAACTGACACTGGGCTCTGGGTTAATAGGTTAGTCCCAAAAATAATATAAAGTGTTTAATAAAGCCCATAAAAATCCAAAACAGTAGATAATATAGCATGGAGCAATCAAAAACTATAGATACGTTGGAGACGTATCAGCATCCCCAAGCTTAATTCCTCCTCGTCCTCGAGTAGGTAAATGATAAAAACAGAATTTTTGATGCGGAGTGCTACTTGGCATAATTTCAATGTAATTCTTCTTAATTGTGGCATGAATATTGAGATCCATAAGATTCCAGACAAAAATTTAATATTGACATAGAAACAATAATACTTCAAGCATACTAACTAAGCAATCATGTCTTCTCAAAATAACATGGCCAAAGAAAGTTCATCCCTACAAAATCATATAGTTTAGTCATGCTCCATTTTCGTCACACAAGAATGCTCTCATCATGCACAACCCCGATGACAAGCCAAGCAATTGTTTCATACTTTAGTAATCTCAAACCTATAAACTTTCACGCAATATATGAGCGTGAGCCATGGACATAGCACTATGGGTGGAATAGAATATGATGATGGGGGTATGTGGAGAAGACAAAAAAGGAGAAAGTCTCACATCAACGAGGCTAATAAATGAGCTATTGAGATGCCCATAGATTGATGTTAATGCAAGGAGTAGGGATTGCCATGGAACGGATGCACTAGAGCTATAAATGTATGAAAGCTCAACAAAAGAAACTAAGTGGGTGTGCATCCAACTTGCTTGCTCACGAAGACCTAGGGCACTTGAGGAGGCCCATTGTTGGAATATACAAGCCAAGTTCTATAATGAAAATTTCCCACTAGTATATGAAAGTGACAAAACAAGAGACTCTCTATCATGAAGATCATGGTGCTACTTTGAAGCACAACTGTGGAAAAAAGGATAGTAGCATTGTCCCTTTTATTTTTTTATTTTTTTATTTGGCCTTTCCCTTTTTTTGGCCTTTCTTTTTTTATTTGGCCTTTCTCTTTTTTTGGCCTCTTTTTTTGGGACAATGCTCTATTAATGATGATCATCACACTTCTATTTATTTACAACTCAAAGATTACAACTCGATACTAGAACAAAGTATGACTCTATATGAATGCCTCCGGCGATGTACCGGGATGGGTAATGAATCAAGAGTGACATGTATGATAAATTATGCATGGCGGCCTTGCCACAAATACGATGTCAACTACATGATCATGCTAGGCAATATGACAATGATGATGTGTGTCATGATAAACGGAACGGTGGAAAGTTGCATTGCAATATATCTCGGAATGGCTATGGAAATGCCATAATAGGTAGGTATGGTGGCTGTTTTGAGGAAGATATAAGGAGGTTTATGTGTGAAAGAGCATATCATATCACGGGGTTTGGATGCACCGGCGAAGTTTGCACCAACTCTCAATGTGAGAAAGGGCAATGCATGGTACCGAAGAGGCTAGCAATGATGGAAGGGTGAGAGTGCGTATAATCCATGGACTCAACATTAGTCATAAAGAATTCACATACTTATTGCAGAAATCTACAAGTCATCAAAAACCAAGAACTACACGCATGCTCCTAGGGGGATAGATTGGTAGTTAAAGACCATCGCTCGTCCCTGACCGCCACTCATAAGGAAGACACTCAAAAAACACCTCATGTTTCAAATTTGCTACACAACGTTTACCATACGTGCATGCTACGGGACTTGCAAACTTCAACACAAGTATTCCTCAAATACACAACTAATCAACTAGCACGACTTTGATATTATTACCTCCATATCTCAAAACAATCATCAAGCATCAAACTTCTCTTAGTATTCAAAACACTCATAAGATTTTTTTTTACTAATCTTGAATACCTAGCATATTAGGATTATTTAAGAAAATTACCATGCTATCCTAAGGACTCTAAAAAATAATATAAGTGAAGCATGAGAGATCAATTATTTCTATAAAATAAAACCACCATCGTGCTCTAAAAGGTATAAGCGAAGCACTAGAGCAACAACAAACTACTTCGAAAGATATAAGTGAAGCTCAATGAGTAGTCGAATAATTATGCAACTATGTGAAGACTCTCTAACATTTAAGAATTTCAGATCTTGTTATTTTATTCAAAAATCAATAAAAAGAAAATAAAATAAAATGACGCTCCAAGCAAAACACATATCATGTGGCGAATAAAAATATAGCTCCAAGTAAAGTTACAGATGAACGAAGACGAAAGAGGGGATGCCTTCCGGGGCATCCCCAAGATTAGGCTTTTGGTTGTCCTTGAATATTACCTTGGGGTGCCTTGGGAATCCCCTATCTTAGGCTCTTGCCACTCCTTATTCCATAATCTATCGAATCTTTACCCAAAACTTGAAAACTTCACAACACAAAACTTAAAGTAGAAAACTCGTGAGCTCCGTTAGCGAAAGAAAGCAAAACACCACTTCAAGGTACTCTAATGAACTCATTATTTATTTATATTGGTGTTAAACCTACTGTATTCCAACTTCTATATGGTTTATAAACTATTTTACTAGCCATAGATTCATCAAAATAAGCAAACAACACACGAAAAACAGAATCTATCAAAAACAGAACAGTCTGTAGTAATCTGTAACTAACGCAAACTTATGGAACCCCAAAAATTCTAAAATAAATTTCTGGACCTGAGTAATTTATCTATTAATCATCTGCAAAAATAATTAACTAAATAGCACTCTCCAATAAAAATTGGCAGCAATTCTCGTAAGCGCTAAAGTTTCTGTTTTTTACAGCATGATCGCAAAGACTTTCCCCAAGTCTTCCCAAAGGTTCTACTTGGCACAAACACTAATTAAAAGCATAAAACCACATCTAAACAGAGGCTAGATGAATTATTTATTACTAAACAGGAGCAAAAACTAAGGAACAAAAATAAAGTTTGGTTGCCTCCCAACAAGCGCTATCGTTTAATGCCCCTAGCTAGGCATGATGATTTCAATTATGCTGACATAAAGGATAAGAATCGAAACATAAAGAGAGCATCATGAAGAATATGACTAGCACATTTAAGCCTAACCCACTTACTATGCATAGGGATTTTGTGAGCAAACTACTTATGAGAACAAGAATCAACTTGCATACGAAGGTAAAACAAGCATAACTTCAAAATTTTAAGCACATAGAGAGGAGACTCGATATTATTGCAATTCCTACAAGCATATATTCCTCCCTCATAATAATTTTCAGTAGAATCATGAATGAATTCAACAATATAACTATCACATAAAGCATTCTTTTCATGATCTACAAGGATAGAAATTTTATTACTCTCCACACAAGCAAAATTCTTCTCATTAATACTAGTGGGAGCAAACTCAACAAAATAATTATCATGTCAGGCATAATCCAATTGAAAAATAAAATAATGATGACAAGTTTCATGGTTACCATTATTCTTTAAAGCATACAAGTCATCACAATAATCATCATAGATAGCAACTTTGTGATAAAACTAACCTAGTGATAAAACAAGAAACTGAAAGACTCGGTTGCAAGATCTAAAGAGATACCTTCAAGCACTCACCTCCCCGGCAACAGCGCCAGAAAAGAGCTTGATGTCCACTACACAACCTTATTTTTGTATACGTTGTTGGGCCTCCAGTGCAGAGGTCTGTAGGACAGTAGCAAATTTCCCTCAAGTGGATGACCTAAGGTTTATCAATCCGTAGGAGGCGTAGGATGAAGATGGTCTCTCTCAAGCAACCCTGCAACCAAATAACAAAGAGTCTCTTGTGTCCCCAACACACCCAATACAATGGTAAATTGTATAGGTGCACTAGTTCGGCGAAGAGATGGTGATACAAGTGGTATATGGATGGTAGATAAAGGTTTTTCTAATCTGAAAATATAAAAACAGCGAGGTAAGTAATGATAAAAGTGAGCTTAAATGGTATTGCAATGCTAGGAAACAAGGACTAGGGTTCATACTTTCACTAGTGCAAGTTCTCTCAACAATAATAACATAATTGGATCACATAACTATCCCTCAACATGCAACAAAGAGTCACTCCAAAGTCACTAATAGCGGAGAACAAACGAAGAGATTATGGTAGGGTACGAAACCACCTCAAAGTTATTCTTTCCAATCAATCCGTTGGGCTATTCCTATAAGTGTCACAAACAGCCCTAGAGTTCGTACTAGAATAACACCTTAAGACACAAATCAACCAAAACCCTAATGTCACCTAGATACTCCAATGTCACCTCAAGTATCCGTGGGTATGATTATACGATATGCATCACACAATCTCAGATTCATCTATTCAACCAACACATAGAACCTCAAAGAGTGCCCCAAAGTTCCTACCGGAGAATCACGACGAAAACGTGTGCCAACCCCTATGCATAGGTTCATGGGCAGAACCCGCAAGTTGATCACCAAAACACACATCAAGTGAATCATGTGATATCCCATTGTCACCACAGATACGCATGGCAAGACATACATCAAGTGTTCTCAAATCCTTAAAGACTCAATCCGATAAGATAACTTCAAAGGGAAAACTCAATCCATTACAAGAGAGTAGAGGGGGAGAAACATCATAAGATCCAACTATAATAGCAAAGCTCGCGATACATCAAGATAGTATCACCTCAAGAACACGAGAGAGAGAGAGATCAAACACATAGCTACTGGTACATACCCTCAGCCCCGAGGGAGAACTACTCCCTCCTCATCATGGAGAGCATCGGGATGATGAAGATGGCCACCGGAGAGGGATTCCCCCTCCGACAGGGTGCCGAAACGGGTCTAGATTGGATTTCGGTGGCTACGGAGGCTTCTGGTGGCGGAACTCCCGATCTATTGTGCTCCCCGATTGTTTTTGGGTATATGGAGATATATAGGCGGAAGAAGTACGTCAGGGGGTCCACGAGGGGCCCACGAGGGTGGAGGGCGCGCCCAGGGGGTGGGTGCACCCCCCTGCCTCGTGGCTTCCTCGTTGATCCCCTGATGTGCACTCCAAGTTTTCTGGGCTTCTTCTGATCCAAAAATAAGTTCCGTGAAGTTTCGGGTCAATTGGACTCCGTTTGATTTTCCTTTTCTGCGATACTCTAAAACAAGGAAAAAACAAAAACTGGCACTGGGCTCTGGGTTAATAGGTTAGTCCCAAAAATAATATAAAAGTGTTTAATAAAGCCCATAAACATCCAAAACAGTAGATAATATAGCATGGAGCAATCAAAAATTATAGATACGTTGGTGACGTATCAGCTGCGGCCATGGAGGACGGCGTCGCTGAGGCGGGGTAGAACAGAGGGAGGCAACGGGCGTAGGGATGGCAGGGGCGCGCGGCTCTACAGGCTCCAGGTGGAGGAGGAGAAGGGGCGCGCTGGGGGTGAGGCTCGGTCACGTTGGGGTCCTGTGGAGCGCGACGGCGGCGGTCGCAGGTCGACGGTGAAATGGCCACAGGGGAGGAGAGGCCGGCGTGGTCGCGACTCCATGTTGCGTGAGGAAAAGAGCGAGAGGAGGGAGAGAAGGGGCGCGTCGGGGTCCCGTGGGTGGCGCTCGGGAGGAGGACGAGGGGGACCGAGGAGATGTGGGTTAGGGCGAAGGGTTCGCTGGTGACGGCGCTAGGAGGAGGCAGGGGAAGTTGGGGATTGATCAGATGGTTAGGGTTAGGTGGGGGCGAGGGTTTAGGTGGGCTTTGGTGCCAATGGGCCGGCTGGGCTGGAATCCCTCTCCCTCTTAATTATCTCTTCTATTGCCCAGAAAAGAAGAAGAAAAACAACAAAGGAAAGAAAAAGAAAAGAAGGGTGGAGACAGGATTTGGGCACGGGGATAATTTTCCCGGACTCGTAAAAATGCGCTGATTCCAAGTAAATGGAAATGGCCGGGATTGAACGGTAAGAATTCAAACTCATTTGAATTCAATTCAAATAGGTTTGAACTAGGGCGAGGTTTTAGGAGTATCCGAAATGTTGAGAATTTTGGTAGAGCTCCAGAAAATGGTAAAAGAATTATATGTCAAGGTTTGAGGAGCAACTCGAAGCAAAAAAGACTTGAGAGTTTTAAATTGCAAGTGTGTTTGCGGAAAATGCCAAATAATTGGAATATTTACTATAGCTCTCTAAATATCGAGAGGATATGTTGTAAAGAGAATCACCATGTGAATTCCCTCGATTTAAATGGATCAAAGATCCATACGATTTGATTGTTGAGAAAAAGATGGCATGATGACATGATGCAATGCACATGATGCAATGATGAAAGCAACAAGCAAAAAACAAATCACACCACGAATCTCGGAAACCATGGAAGGCATCTGAAGTTCCGGTCTTGGGGTGTCACAACACTCCACCACTATAAGAGGATCTTGCTACGTCTCAAGCTAGTGTTGGTTTTCCCCGAAGAGGAGGGGGTGATGCAGCACAGTAGCATAAGTATTTCCCTCAGTTTTTGAGAACCAAGGTATCAATCCAGTAGGAGGTCACGCGCAAGTCCCTCGTACCTGCACAAAACGGTAGCAACTCGCAACCAACGCTTAGGGGTTGTCAATCCCTTCACGGTCACTTACGAGAGTGAGATCTGATAGAGATAATATTTTTGGTGTTTTTGGTATAAAGATGCAAAGTAAAAAGTAAAAGCAAAACAAGTAAAATAAAGTAATGGAGATTGATATGATGAGAATAGACCCGGGGGCCATAGGTTTCACTAGTGGCTTCTCTCAAGAGCATAGATATTCTACGGTGGGTGAACAAATTACTGTTGAGCAATTGATAGAATTAACCATAGTTATGAGGTTATCTAGATATGATCATGTATATAGGCATCACGTCCGTGACAAGTAGACCGACTCCTGCCTGCATCTACTACTATTACTCCACTCATCGACCGCTATCCAGCATGCATCTAGAGTATTAAGTTAAAAACAGAGTAACGCCTTAAGCAAGATGACATGATGTAGAGGAATAAATTCATGCAATATGATAAATACCCCATGTTGTTATCCTCGATGGCAACAATACAATACGTGCCTTGCAACTCTTTCTGTCACTGAGTAAGGACACCGCAAGATTGAACCCAAAGCTAAGCACTTCTCCCATTGCAAGAACTACCAATCTAGTTGGCCAAACCAAACGGATAATTCGAAGAGACTTGCAAAGATAACTCAATCATACATAAAAGAATTCAGAGAAGATTCAAATATTATTCATAGATAAGTTGGATCATAAACCCACAATTCATTGGTCTCAACAAACACACTGCAAAAAGAAGATTACATCGAATAGATCTCCACGAGAGAGGGGGAGAACATTGTATTGAGATCCAAAAAGAGAGAAGAAGCCATCTAGCTACTAGCCATGGACCCGAAGGTCTGAAGTAAACTACTCACACTTCATCGGAAGGGCTATGGTGTTGATGTAGAAGCCCTCCGTGATGGATGCCCTCTCCGGCGGAGCTCCGGAACAGGCCCCAAGATGGGATCTCGTGGATACAGGAAGTTGCGGCAGTGGAATTAGGTTTTCGGCTCCCTCTCTGGTCTAATGGGGGTACGCAGGTATATATAGGAGGAAGGAGCACGTTGGTGGAGCTCCGAGGGGCCCACGAGGCAGGGGGCGCGCCCAGGGGGGGCGCCCTCCACCCTCGTGACCTCCCCGGAAACTTCTTGGAGTAGGGTCCAAGTTTCCTGGATCACGTTCGGTGAGAAGATCACGTTCCCGAAGGTTTCATTCCGTTTTGACTCCGTTTGATATTCTGTTTCCTCAAAATACTGAAATAGGCAAAAAACAGCAATTCTGGGCTGGGCCTCCGGTTAATAGGTTAGTCCCAAAAATAATATAAAAGTGGAAAATAAAGCCCAATATAGTCCAAAAGAGTAGATAAAGTAGCATGGAGCAATCAAAAATTATAGATACGTTGGAGATGTATCAGATCTCGTCCCGAGATCTAGGATGGCACCGGAGAGAAATGGAAGAGGAGGATAAGAGGTAAAACTAAGTTGCTTCTTTGACGAATGAGTGAAACCAGAGAACCTGGCGAGGTTGAACAAATTGAAAGAAAGAATACAACAAAGATGAACGAATTTGAAAACACTCCATTAGAAAAGAGGAACAAGGAACATTACTAGAACCTTATAGGTTGAAAGACATAACAAAAGGGGTTGCAATGGACAAGAAGTACATGCAAGCACTCTGGTAGAAACGAGATATACAAGGAACGATAAGGATCAATTACGACAACACTCCGGTTGGAAAAGGAAGGTAAAGAATATAAACTTGGCCAAAAGAAAGCACTTGGATGAGACTCTGGTTAGAAGAGGAATGATAGACACAACATTCCGGTTAAAACAAGATAGAGAAGGAATAAGAATGATATAATTTGGATAGCACTCCGACTGGAAATGAAATGAATTGAACATGAACTTGACAAGATGAGAGTATGCTTGATGAAATCAACCACACACTGTCTCCGGAACTATTGAAAGAATGGCACAAGGGGTAAGAAAGATTTCGGACAGCACTCTGGTTGAGAAGGGAGGCAAAACTTGACAGAAAGGGAAGAACTTGAAAAGAGGGCATGACACTTTGTTTAAATGGATAAGCAAAGGAAAGAACACGATCCTCACGATTCGAGATGATGAGTGAAAAGAGGAACATCACAATGCCTCCGGAACGAAAGAATAGAAGTTGGATCGTTGGGAAGTAAAGAATTGAGAAGAAAATGACAACTTCTGCCACAAATGAGCTTGGAAAACACCCTTCGAAGAAGGTTATAATGGATTTGTTGGAAAACCGCCAACGAAAAGAACAAGCTTGTAGTGGACTTATGGAGAACATCTCAAAACTGAGGTGAAATTCTGCCACTAACATAAACAATAGATTGGATTGATATCAACCAGGAGACGAGAAACTTATTTTCACCGAAAGGATAAATGAAGAACTTGGGTCATTTATAAGCACCATAAATAGCAAAATCCTTAGGGAAAGCTTTAGGTGAAATATAACCCAAGATAACTCCAATGAAGAGGTAGATTGGTTGAAAAGATGACTTGAGCAAAGAGAAAATGATGAATTTAGATATATCACTCTTGAGAACTTGTGAATCATGAAACATGAAGGGAAATTATCAACAATGACATAACACCACCTCAAATGATAAGGTAGAAAGAATTGCACTTTGGAATGCAAGAAGAAGAATGCTTGGACTCCACAAAACAAAACATGTGTTGAACACCATGTTAAATTTTGAGCAAAGCTTGGCGGGTCATGACTTCGAGAGAAATCTTGAAGAACAATTGAAGAATGAAAAGAATCCTTGATGAGCCACCATGTTGAGCCTCCATGAAGAACTCCAGCAATAAAAGGATGATAAAAAGAAAGAGAAGTTGAAAACACAAGGTGAATCCTTGCAATGATTATATGGAGCTTCGCGACAAGATAATGCGGAAAAACTTGGAACTCCAGAAAAGAAAAGATGAAGCATCTCGAATTGAGAAATGTGACATGATGAAGAACTCTGGAAAGAAGAAACTAGATCACTTGGACGAAACAAGAATAAGAATTATGTTATGCGTATCCTTCACCAATTTAAATTGATGACAAGCAACGGATTTGGCATACTACTTATTCTCGTAGAAAGGATTAAGAGAGATATAGCGCAAACTTGAATAAGGTCTTGATGGAACCACCAGTGGGATTCGGAAACAGCGAATGAATTGATATGAGAAACATAGGAAGATGAATCTTGAACAAACCATTGTAAGAATTGAAAATGAAAGTAGCAAAGGCACAATTCACCGGGAAGACTTGGAAAATGAATGAAGATACTTGAGGGGATTTGATACAAGAGAACGAAGAGATCACGAGCTGATTAGAGAACACTTCAACGATCCACCGATAAGATTTGGATAACGAGAGCTGAAAGTTGGAATGAATAATATTTGAAAAGATGGCCTTCGGAATAAAAAAATGGAAACAACTCATGAAATGCTCCAGATGGGTGAAAAGAATTATTACAAACGAAAACAATGATGGGAGGATGGCATAAAGCTAGCACCATGAATCTTTGGAAGAACGGGTAAGGATTTAAGAGGAACTCCTCTTCGGTCTTCGAAACCGAGAATGACGATGGAAAACACCACCATGATAATTGATGAGACACCCCGGGAGAATGAAAGCAAAGAGGTTGAGCCAACAATGAAAAGAGTTTGAAAGATCTTGGGGAAAGACATTTGATTGATGATGATTCATTCTTACGTCAAACTTCGAAAAGAATTTAGGATAGCTCTGGGAAAATTAGAAGAGTCAGGTAAGATCCTGGGAAAAGACCTGTGGGTTAGGGCCCACTCAAAAGAAAACACCGTTCAACGATTACTAGAAAGGGAGATTGCACCGGTTGAATTAAATGGCTTGAATGAGATAACAACCTCAAAATAATTTGAATGATCGAGAATGGAAACGTGGATCTTCCGGGATATCTTCAGCACTCCCGAACAAATGAATGGCGAGAAGTGAATGATTAAGAGGTGCACCGGCTTGGGGAAGCATTTGAACCGAGGAAAGGATATGATCGACAAAGCTTGAATTAAATCCACCGGAGAAGAAAAGAATGAAGAATGATAAACTTGAAGCTTCGCCTGAGAATTACCGGATAAGAACATTGAAGGAAAAGAATGAAGAAAGTTCACATGAATAAAATGGATACTTGATTAAGGTATATGAGTCCTTGAAGAAACAAGGGTGGGTGGGCAGGAAAACAAAGGCAACTTAGGATGGATGAAACAGACAACATTGAGAAGACTTGAGTTGATCTTGCGGATGGGAAAAATGGTAGGATCATCTTGAAGAGAACCACACCGGTTGAAAAAGGATTGACATGACAATCTCGATTATCATGAAGGATTAGTACTCACATAGAAATATGAGAACACCACTTTAGGAAAGGTATGAATTCAACATTTGACTTCGAAGCAACTCGAATACCACAACTCAAAAAAAAACAAGGATTGGCTTGTAGAATAAACCGGAAACATACATATGATAGATCCCATATCGTATCATGTGTCAGTTGGAAAGATATTCTAGGAGCTACTTGAATTCCCACTTATAAACTCTCAAAACTTTTTGGTTATGCAATCAGGTGTTGGGGATACAGGGGAAGCATAACATCTCACCAAACTAACAATACCTACATCCAACTATATCCATCCTTCAACACATAACCAAGAAACCTTCGGAAATCGTTTACCTCAACCTTCAAAAAGCATCTGTTATACGAGTTATGGCAATACTCCCGAACTCCTGCCCCAGTACTGGGTGGCGTCGAGGTTATCTCACCAACATCTGCATAAAAGAGATTTTCGATGTCGGCGAAACTCAGGTATTCCAGAACTGCAACGATACAATTGTGATGATAACACCTCAGAGATCAACTCCCCGGGACATTGCCACAACCCCTAAATGTCAAGAGGCACCAAGAAAAATGTTCTCGTCACAAAAACATCGGAACGATTCCAAGATACCCGCGTGATCCTAAAAAAATTAGTGAAATTTGAGGAGAGAAAAGTCAAAACTCTACGTCAGGATGCCTCACCAGAGCGACGAAGGGACTGAGGAGTAAAAAGAATCCTACTCTCCGATATATATAATCCTATAAGACTCAAAACATTTTTCTAGACTCAACAACGTCAGCGATTCGATCAAGCAGGGGGGCTCCTAAGTCGGGGAAGGCTCTGATACCAACTTGTAACACTCACGATGCGGCTATATCTCCCACGTGTCGGGGCACGACTTAGATGCATAGCCGCATGGTAGGCTTGTCGCAAGAGGGGTAATCTTCACACATCCCATGTACTGAATAAGAAAGGGATAAGGAGTTGGCTTACAATCGCCACTTCACACAAATACAAGTTAAACATACATCATCCAGAGTACAATCAAGGTCTGACTATGGAACCAAAGTAAAAGAAGATAACCCCAAATGCTAGATCCTGGATCGTCCCAACTGGGCTCCACTACTGATCAACATGAAACGAAACAACACAACGAACAAGATCTTCATCGAGCTCCCACTGGAGCTGGGTTGCGTCATCTGCACTGGCATCATCGGCACATGCAACTGTTTGGAAGTATCTGTGAGCCATGAGGACTCAGCAATCTCACACCCGCGAGATCAGGACTATTTAAGCTTAAGGGTAGGGTAGGTTAATGAGGTGGAGCTGCAGCAAGCACTAAGCATATATGGTGGCTAAACATACGCAAATAAGAGCGAGAAGAGAAGCAATGCACGGTCGTGAACTAGATGTGATCAAGAAGTGATCCTGAAACTACTTACGTTCAAGCATAACACAATAACCGTTTTCACTTCCCGGACTCCACCGAGAAGAGACCATCACGGCTACACACGCGGTTGATTCATTTTAATTAAGTTAAGTGTCAAGTTCTCTACAACCGGATATTAACAAATTCCCATCTGCCCATAACCGCGGGCACGGCTTTCAAAAGTTCAAAACCCTGCAGGGGTGTGCCAACTTAGCCCATCACAAGCTCTCACGGGAAACGAAGGATATTCCTTCTCCCAGGAAGACCCGATCAGACTCGGAATCCCGGTTATAAGACATTTCGACAATGGTAAAACAAGACCAGCAAAGCCACCTGAATGTGCCGACAAATCCTGATAGGAGCTGCACATATCTCGTTCTCAGGGCACACCGGATGGGCAAGACGTCAGGTTGACATAAACCCTGGTTGCCCAGGGGGTGCCGGACATCGCCCAGTTTGGACCAACACTCAGAGGAGCACTGGCCCGGGGGTTTAAAATAAATATGACCCTTGAGTCTGCAGAACCCAAGGGAAAAAGGCTTAGGTGGCAAATGGTAAAACCAAGGTTGGGCCTTGCTGGAGGAGTTTTATTCAAGGCGAACTGTCAAGGGGTTCCCATTATAACCCAACCGCGTAAGGAATGCAAAATCAAGGAACATAACACCGGTATGACGGAAACTAGGGCGGCAAGAGTGGAACAAAACACCAGGCATAAGGCCGGGCCTTCCATCCTTTACCAAGTATATAGATGCATTAAAGTAAACAAGATATAATAGTAATGATATCCCAACAATATCCCTGTTCCAACATGGAACAAACTCCATCTTCACCTGCAACTAGCAACGCTATAAGAGGGGCTGAGCAAAGCAGTAACATAGCCAAAAAACGGTTTGCTAGGAAAGGTGGGTTAGAGGCTTGACATGGCAATATGGGAGGCATGATATAGCAAGTGGTAGGTATCGCGGCATAGCAATAGAGCGAACAACTAGCAAGCAAAGATAGAAGTGATTTCGAGGGTATGGTCATCTTGCCTGAGATCCCGCAAGGAAGAAGAACGAGTCCATGAAGAAGACAAACGGACGAAGTCGAACGGATCCTCACAAACGTGACGTTATCGGAACTAACCCGAAGAAGCAACACCGGAAAGAAGCAAACCGCATGGTAAACAACCGTCACATAAACATGGCATGATGCACAACCAAGTATGATACATGTCCGGTTTAATTATGCATGTCATGGCAAAGTGCACAAGCAATACTACAAGTTAAGGGGAGCTCAATATGCAACTCCGTTGCATATTGACGGAACACCACATTCAAGTTATTTAGTTCGATCTCGTTTATGTACCCAACAATATTAAATGTTGATTAACATGGCAAGAGGTGAGGCATGAGTAAAACATCTATCTAAACAAGTTTAAATGAGGCCGGAACAAGCAACGATTTCGGTAAATCCCTGCATGCATTTAGCAATTTAATGCAAACAACAATTTTAACCATTTAAATGTTATTAACATGATGCGGATGACATGTGCAAGTTTTATGCAATTTGGAAAAGTTGACAAGAGTAGGATATGAAGCATTTGTCATCGTGGTGGAAACGAAAGGGGTGCCACGACAATGACAATGGAAATAGTGCCACAGCAACATTCCGGTTCCGATAGCTCACGGAGATACCGGTGCAAAAGGAAAAGTGACGGGAGCGTGACATGCGATAGAAGGTGGGGTGATCCCGGATATCGGGTTCCCACGGATCGACGGCGTGGCAACGAGGAGGTGCATGAACAAATGGGCACGGTGCAAACACAGAGTTCATCTCAAACATCGCAAGCATTCGTTCACGGACGTCGTGTCGGGGTTATACCTTCGAAGCGTGTGAATGGGACGGTTCGGGTTCGGTGAGGTAGAGGAAGTAGACGTTCTCGGGGCGTTTGTAGTGGAGGTAGTCATTTTATGTTCGGGAAGTGGTAGAGGTACGGGTCTTCGACAATGGTCATCGTACACGTTCCGAGGTCGTCGGTAGAGGTTCTCCCGATCTCGGCGACAATAGTGGTACACGTTTTCATAGATGTTCGAGTCATTGGTAGCGGTACTTGGTGAATCCCGAAACAGTCTTGGCGTCTTCATGCGTAGGGGTACTTGGCGTCATGGTACTTGGGTCTTCGGGCTTGCCGATCTCGTCCTTGCGACGGTAGTCAAACTTGAAGTATTTGGTTCATGGGTCTTCGGCGACAGTAGTCGTACACGTGTCCGAGAGGAACTTGGTGCATCCAAGTCTTTCGGGGTTCCTTGTTGTACTTGCGTTTCGGTGCGGTACTTAGCAATTCTAGGATGTAGAGGTACACTAGTCGTTCATGTATCGCCATGGTGCAGTCGTACTTGGCGTCCGCAGCAACATGTCCATGATGGCCAAACAAACCAATAGCAACCGAAGGCAGCAGGGTGTGGGGCAAGGCTTGAGCGACGAGGATGCCATGGGCATGCAACAGAGCAAAGGGGCGTCGGGGCTCAGGGACGGCATGGATGGGCAGAAGCGCTCTGGATCGAGCTCCTCTCGATCCAGAGCATGGCTGCGGGCGCGAGACGGAGGTAGAGGCCCGACGAGGTCGGCGGCTTAGGCCTCCATGGTGGCGGCGAAGGTCCTCTGATGGACTTGGACGACGGTGCGATCGGGAGCAGCAGAGGAAGGGGAGCGGCCCTGGCCACGAGGTGCAGCGGCGGGAGCTTCGAGCTCGACTGGCTGCGGCCATGGAGGATGGTGGCACTGAGGCGGGGTAGAACAGAGGGAGGCGACGGGCGTAGGGATGGCAGGGGCGCGCGGCTCTGCAGGCTCTAGGTGGAGGAGGAGAGGGGGCGCGTCGGGGGTGAGGCTTGGTCGCGCCGGGGTCCTGTGGAGCGCGGCGGTGGCGGTCGCAGGCCGACGGTGAAACGGCCGCAGGGGAGGAGAGGCCGGCGTGGTCGCGACTCCCTGTTGCGTGAGGAAAAGAGTGAGAGGAGGGAGAGAAGGGGCGCGTAGGGGTCCCGTGGGTGGCGCTCGGGAGGAGGACGAGAGGGATCGAGGAGATGTGGGTTAGGGCGAAGGGTTCGCTGGTGACGGTGCTAGGAGGAGGCAGGGGAAGTTGGGGATCGATCAGATGGTTAGGGTTAGGTGGGGTCGAGGGTTTAGGTGGGCTTTGGTGCTAATGGCCCGGCTGGGCTGGAAACCCTCTCCCTCTTAATTATCTCTTCTATTGCCCAGAAAAGAAGAAGAAGAAAACAACAAAGGAAAGAAAAAGAAAAGAAGGGTGGAGACAGGATTTGGGCACGGGGATAATTTTCCCGGACTCGCAAAAATGCGCTAGTTCCAAGAAAATGGAAATGGCCAAGATCGAACGATAAGAATGCAAACTCATTTGAATTCAATTCAAATGGGTTTGAACTAGGGCGAGGTTTTAGGAGTATCCAAAATGTTGAGAATTTTGGTAGAGCCCCGGAAAATGGTAAAAGAATTGTATGGCAAGGTTTGAGGAGCAACTCGAAGCAGAAAAGACTTGAGAGTTTTAAATTGCAAGTGTGTTTGCGTAAAATACCAAATAATTGGAATATTTACTATAGCTCTCTAAATATCGAGAGGATATGTTGTAAAGAGAATCACCATGTGAATTCTCTCGGTTTAAATGGATCAAAGATCCATATGATTTTATTGTTGAGAAAAAGATGGCATGATGACATGATGCAATGCACATGATGCAATGATGAAAACAACAAGCAAAAAACAAATCACACCACGAATCTCGGAAACCATGGAAGGCACCTGAAGCTCCAGTCTTGGGGCGTCACACCATCCTTCTTATCCGCCAAATACTTGGGGCAGTTACGCTTCCAGTGACCAGTCTGCTTGCAGTAGAAGCACTCAGTCTCAGGCTTAGGTCCAGACTTGGGTTTCTTCTCTTGAGCAGCAACTTGTTTGCTGTTCTTCTTGAAGTTCCCCTTCTTCTTCCCTTTGCCCTTTTTCTTGAAATTGGTGGTCTTATTAACCATCAATACTTGATGCTCCTTCTTGATTTCTACCTCCGCAGTCTTTAGCATTGCGAAGAGCTCGGGAATCGTCTTATCCATCCCTTGCATGTTATAGTTCATCATGAAGCTCTTGTAGCTTGGTGGCAATGATTGAAGAATTCTGTCGATGACACTATCATCCGGAAGATGAACTCCCAGTTGAATCAAGTGATTGTTATACCCAGACATTCTGAGTATATGCTCACTGACAGAACTATTCTCCTCCATCTTGCAGCTGTAGAACTTATTGGAGACTTCATATCTCTCAATCCGGGCATTTTCTTGAAATATTAACTTCAACTCCTGGAACATCCCATATGCTCCATGACGTTCAAAACGTCGTTGAAGTCCCGGTTCTAAGTCGTAAAGCATGGCACACTGAACTATCGAGTAGTCATCAGCTTTGCTCTGCCAGACGTTCATAACATCTGGTGTTGCTCCAGCAGCAGGTTTGGCACCTAGCGGTGCTTTCAGGACGTAATTCTTCTGTGCAGCAATGAGGATAATCCTCAAGTTACGGACCCAGTCCGTGTAATTGCTACCATCATCTTTCAACTTTGCTTTCTCAAGGAACGCATTAAAATTCAACGGAACAACAGCACGAGCCATCTATCTACAACAAACATAGACATGCAAAATACTATCAGGTACTAAGTTCATGATAAATTTAAGTTTAATTAATCATATTACTTAAGAACTCCCACTTAGATAGACATCCCTCTAATCATCTAAGTGATCACGTGATCCAAATCAACTAAACCATAACCGATCATCACGTGAAATGGAGTAGTTTTCAATGGTGAACATCACTATGTTGATCATATCTACTATATGATTCATGCTCGACCTTTCGGTCTCAGTGTTCCGAGGCCATATCTGCATATGCTAGGCTCGTCAAGTTTAACGTGAGTATTCTGCGTGTGCAAAACTGGCTTGCACCCGTTGTAGATGGACGTAGAGCTTATCACACCCGATCATCACGTGGTGTCTGGGCACGACGAACTTTGGCAACGGTGCATACTCAGAGAGAACACTTTTATCTTGAAATTTAGTGAGAGATCATCTTATAATGCTATCGTCAATCAAAGCAAAATAAGATGCATAAAAGATAAACATCACATGCAATCAATATAAGTGATATGATATGGCCATCATCATCTTGTGCTTGTGATCTCCATCTCCGAAGCACCGTCATGATCACCATTGTCACCGATGCGACACCTTGATCTCCATCGTAGCATCGTTGTCGTCTCACCAACTATTGCTTCTACGACTATCGCTACCGCTTAGTGATAAAGTAAAGCAATTACAGGGCGATTGCATTGCATACAATAAAGCGACAACCATATGGCTCCTGCCAGTTGCCGATAACTCGGTTACAAAACATGATCATCTCATACAATAAAATATAGCATCATGTCTTGACCATATCACATCACAACATGCCCTGCAAAAACAAGTTAGACGTCCTCTACTTTGTTGTTGTAAGTTTACGTGGCTGCTATGGGTTGAGCAAGAAACGTTCTTACCTACGCATCAAAACCACAACGATAGTTCGTCAAGTTAATGTTGTTTTAACCTTCTCAAGGACCGGGCATAGCCACACTCGGTTCAACTAAAGTTGGAGAAACTAACACCCGCCAGCCACCTGTGTGCAAAGCACGTCAGTAGAACCAGTCTCGCGTAAGCGTACATGTAATGTCGGTCCGGGCCGCTTCATCCAACAATACCGCCGAACCAAAGTATGACATGCCGGTAAGCAGTATGACTTGTATCGCCCACAACTCACTTGTGTTCTACTCGTGCATATAAAATCAATGTATAAAACCAGGCTTGGATGCCACTGCTGGGAAACGTAGTAATTTCAAAAAAAATTCCTACGCACACGCAAGATCATGGTGATGCATAGCAATGAGAGGGGATAGTGTGTCCACGAACCCTCGTAGACCGAAAGCCGAAGCGTTAACACAACGCGGTTGATGTGGTAGTATGTCTTCATGATCCGACCGATCAAGTACCGAACGCACGGCACCTCCGAGTTCTGCACACGTTCAACTCGATGACGTCCCTCAAACTCCGATCTAGCCGAGCTTTGAGGGAGAGTTCCGTCAGCACAACAGCGTGGTGACGATGTTGATGTTCTACCATCGCAGGGCTTCGCCTAAGCACCGCTACGATATTATCGAGGTGGACTATGATGGAGAGGGGCACCACGCATGGCTAAAAGATCCAAGAGAATAATTGTTGTGTCTATGGGGTGCCCCTCTCCTCCGTATATAAAGGGGGGAGGAGAGGGTCGGCCAAGGGGAGGAGGCGCGCCCAAGGGGGGAGTCCTACTCCCACCGGGAGTAGGACTCCTCCTTTTCCTATTTGGAGAGGGAGAGGGAAGGAGGGAGGAAGGAAAGGGGGGGCCTTCCCAATTCGGATTGGGCTTGGGGGGCACCCCCTCCCTTGCTCCTTTTCCCTCCTTTCCACTAAAGCCCATAAAGGCCCATATACCTCCCGGGGGTTGTGATAACCTCTCGGTGCTCCGGTATTATCCCGATCTCACCCGAAACCATTCCGGTATCCAAATATAGTCGTGCAATATATCGATCTTTACGTCTCGACCATTTCGAGACTCCTCTTCATGTCCATGATCACATCCGGGACTCCGAACTACCTTCAGTACATCAAAACACATAAACTCATAATATAACCATCATCGAACTTTAAGCGTGCGGACCCTATGGGTTCGAGAACTACGTAGACATGACCGAGACACATCTCCGGTCAATAACCAATAGCGGAACCTGGATGCTCATATTGGTTCCTACATATTCTACAAAGATCTTTATCGGTCAAACCGCATAACAACATACGCTGTTCCCTTTGTCATCGGTATGTTACTTGCCCGAGATTCGATCGTCGGTATCTCAATACCTAGTTCCATCTCGTTACCGGAAAGTCTCTTTACTCATTCCGTAATACATCATCCCGCAACTAACTCATTAGTTGCAATGCTTGCAAGGCTTAAGTGATGTGTATTACCGAGTGGGTCCAGAGATACCTCTCTGACAATCGGAGCGACAAATCCTAATCTCGAAATACGCCAACCCAACAAGTACCTTCGGAGACACCTGTAGAGCACCTTTATAATCACCCAGTTACGTTGTGACATTTGGTAGCACACAAAGTGTTCCTCTGGTAAACGGGGGTTGCATAATCTCATAGTCATAGGAACATGTATAAGTCATGAAGAAAGCAATAGAAACATACTAAACGATCAAGTGCTAAGCTAACGGAATGGGTCAAGTCAATCACATCATTCTCCTAATGATGTGATCCCGTTAATCAAATGACAACTCTTTGTCTATGGTTAGGAAACATAACCATCTTCGATTAACAAGCTAGTCAAGTAGAGGCATACTAGTGACACTCTGTTTGTCTATGTATTCACACATGTATCATGTTTCCGGTTAATACAATTCTAGCATGAATAATAAACTTTTATCATGATGTAAGGAAATAAATAATAACTTTACTATTGCCTCTAGGGCATATTTCCTTCAGCGAGCGCACCTCGTCCTCGGCTCCTCCCCGACTCGTTAAGCCGAAGACGGAGCCGGGTCTCACCGCCGTGAAGAAGGAGCATGGGCTCGCTTCTGTGAAGACGGAGCTTGGGATCACTGGCGGCGAGAAGGAGGCGCTCGACGACGCGGCGGTCTTGAAGTGGGTGCGCGACGACTGGGCGCGGACGGAGATGGAGCGCCAGCGTCGCACCTATGAAGAGCTCGCTGCACGGCATCGGCGAGCCCGCGACGAGGGTGTCATCGTCCTCGACGACGACAGCGACGACAGCGCACCACTCGCACCGGTCCGCCAGGGCGACGCTGGACAGGGGTCCGGTAGGGGTGGCGTCCGCGTCAAGGAGAAGAAGGCCGGCGACGACGACGGCGACTTCACCAAGCTCACCGTGTTCTTCGCGCCCTAGAATGGCATTAAATTTGTTATATAATTAAAACTATGCTATAAAATGTCATTTTCACCGAACTTTAGCCGAATTCCTATTTTGTATAAAAAAATGTCACCTTCTGGGGGCGACCCTGGGGCCGACGGCTGGGAGCCCGAAAGCCCCCACGCCGATTTTAGCGCCTGTATGGTCCCAGACGGAGATTTTTAGCGCCTCCTAAAGGGTCAACGGCTGAAGATGCTCTTAGTTCCTTTGTGAATCTATATCACTCCGATCCATTAAGTGCGCGCCTCTTTTTTTTCACGTAGCAAATGACAGGAGTGTTTCTTGACGCGGGTATAGGTATTGCCGCCGAGGAATAACGCCGCCCTTTCAGAAGGATCTTTCTTTACACCTATCTTCTATCCTCTATGACACTATGCTTCCTAGTTTTAAAAAGCGCATATTCAACTGAGGTGTCCCACTAGAATTGGGTCTCGATTTTGACCGGGTCAATAGTTTCTCAAAGCTCTCTCATTCATTTCTTTTATATTATATGCTGTGGTACCCGATTTTTAATGTCTTGCAATTAACTGAGGTCTTCAGTTTAGATTTGGGCCATTCGATTTTGACTGGGTCAACAATTTCTCAAGGAGCTCTCCAATTCAATTCTTTAAATTCACTATGTTTCCTAATTTTGAAACTCTTTAATTCAATTGAGGTATTTAATTTTGGATTTGGTTTATGATTTTGACCAGGCCAACGATTTTCCAAATCAATCAACAACAAATGGCTCATAAAAACATATCAGTGTAGTACATGCCGCCACCGATGCAGATTACCCCACATAAATATAGATTAGTTAGAGGATATCACAGAATCACACCACGAAAGACCCACCAAATCATCGCATTGTAAATAAAAATAAAACACACTCCATCATCTCTCTCATCCATCAAACTAAATATTCTATCAGTTCCAAAACATAAGGGTTATTAGTTTTCTGGAAAGTCAAATTTCTATAACTCTGACCAAGTTCTGAGCAAATAATATCAACATCCACAATATTAAATAAAAAATATGAAAATTCATTTCATGATGAATCTAATTATACCAATTTGATATTATGGATTTTGATATATTTCTCTACAAATTTGACTAAACATAAAAGGTTTGACTCTTCAGAAAAGTAATACACATTATATTTTGGAACAGAGTGGGCATTTTTTTAAGAAACCCAACAACATCAGCGGCGTTGCAAAGCGCGCACAACCCTTCTAGTCTCTGTATCACTAAGCTCCCTAGGGTAAATCTCTTGAGAATCAATTGGGGCTGTGGAATCGGTCCTTCACATTGATGTTGACTCGGTCAGCAAAATCTCAGTTGGGCTGGGTGTGTGGCTCGCTCTGTGGGCCCGTTTTGCCAGCGACATGGAGGTATAAGGACGGCCTATTGGTGTGTGGCGCTTCCGTGCTCAATTGAGCGAGAGCGTTATCGTAAAAATGAAGAAGAGCAATGGCCGCCATGCTGTGGGAGACAACTGAGCGGCGGCGTGGCGGCTGCCGGAGGCGACTGACCAACATGTGTTGCGTGCCGCCTCGTGGATGAGGAAGAGGCCGCGGTGAAGGGGCAAGTCCATGGCGCTGAAGTGTACATCGAAGGCGAAAGGGTGTGGTTGCGGCGCAGGAGGCTGGGGAGCCCGGACGAGGGCGTCGTGGCGTTCCGTTGGAAGCGGTGGACGTAGGGACAATGCGTGTCATGGTGTCCCGTTGGTCGCCGTGTTTGGAGGGGCGATGCTAGTCATGAGGCAATGGGCCAAACGTAGCATGGCTCGAGATTTGCAACGCAGTGTCATGGCCTGAGTTTATGCCATTTGGACTATTGAACAAACAGACCAGCATAATTAGTTTGTTCCAAGTTTGTTTCACTTATTGTATGATGAATCTACTACTCTGATCCACTTAATTATGGGGTTCGCATGACATATTGGTTACTAGTTTCTGTTTTTTTTTCATTTGTGTTTTTTAACAGTTTTCACTGTTTTATTTTGTTTTTTGTTTTTTCTGTTCTGGTTACCTTTTCCTCTTATTTTTTATTTTTTATTTATTTCTCTTTATTTTTAATTTTTTCTTCTCTTTTCGCTGTATTATAAAAAACTTACTGCATATACAAAACATGTTCATTATATATTAAGAAAATGTTCACTGTATATTATGAAAAGTTTATCATGCATTATAAAATTTTCATCGTGTATTAAAATAATGTAAACATATATTACAGAATGTTCAATGTGTATTTAGAAATTATTCATTTTATATTAAAAAATCACTGTATTGGAAATATGTTCATCGTATATAACAAACAATTTTAGCACACATTATTAAAATGTTCATCATATATTTTATAAAATATTTAAATGTGTATTTGAAAATGTCTGATCTAAAAACCGACCGAAAAAAGTGGATTGATACAGTAAACCAGATGCTCAGTGTAGGCCACTATAGTTAAACCAGGTGTCTTCCAGGCATGCTACAGTACCGTCTCTGTTCGTTGCGTCTTAATGGGCGGGCCCAGTCGGCGTGCACTCTGTTCGAAGGCACGTCAAATTGACGCCGGTAAGCATCCAATAGGAGGTGTTGTGGAAAAGAAGCTCCAGCGCGTACTCCCCACCCCCATCACGATGAAACTTGTCGTTACACAGAAAACACGTCCCAGTAGGAAAGGTGGGCCGAAAAAAGGCCCAGCTTGATGAACATGGTAAAAAAACAAGCCTTAAAAACGCGTGAGAGACCTGGATACCAAGAAATGACTTTTGTTAGCGTCAAAAAAGCTCATCCTCGCGCTAGACAAACATCGAGGGGAGCTTCTCCGTGTTGCCTGGAGATGACTCTTCCCCCTTCTAGAACATTCAATCAATAGGAGAAGCTTTTGGTTTTTGCTGCTGCTTTGCTTTCAATTGCGTTGGTTCCTGTAATAAGAAAAGTTGATGGAGAGGACTGCACTTTTCTCCTGGGTATGTAGTGGTGCAATCTAGTTTGCTTAGTCATAGTAGTAATATGCCTGAGGGCGTCGAGCGATGTTAGGCTCTATGCCAGTCCGGAACTCTGTTTTCTGTCTGCTTCATTTATAAAAGTGGAGCGGGGAAAGCCCTTTCTTAAAAAATGTGTGAGAGCTATATCTCGCATCAGGCGAGATGGAAGAAGCTCTCGCTGAAGAGTCTGCAGTAGCGGGCCGGCCCATTAGCGCATAGTAAAATAAGAGAAAAACAGGGAGGAAAAGAGAGCTCCCACGGAATCGATCCCAGGTGGCCTCGGTGGTGTGTGTGATGCTTTTAGGGCTAGTTTGGTTCGTATCCTCAACATTGTGCCTGAGAAAAACAAGTGCCTGATTTGGGCCTGAGTTGTTGGTTTTTTCTTGCCTGGCCAGGCTAGTTTTTAGTATACGTGTTTGGATTGTGACTTGGCTTGGTAACACTAATAAAAAGTATAGTTCAGCTCTGGTCCCACCTCGATTTCTGTAACTTGGTATTAAGATCCAGGCTTCCGGCCAGGTGCGAGGACTGGAACGCCTGGCACAGGCTAACGATCCTGCCTGGGCTAAACATCTTCTTTACTTTTTGTTTTTTTAAACCAGACCAGGCTAATCAATCTCCCGACACAACCAGGCCAGGCACATTATAAACGGGAAAGAGTTTTTTGAGGGAAGGCGCCTCTCAATGGGGCGATCAACTCATGTATATATATGCCAGATTACAACGCCTTGGAAGCCAAGGAAAATCCTCCTCGTATCAATCTACAACCCAATAATAGGAAAGATACAGAGGCAGGATATACACTAGAATATATAGAGAATATACGTTAACATTGTTGGGGAACGTTGCAGAAAACAGAAAAATTTCCTACGTTTCACCAAGATCAATCTATGGAGTCAACTAGCAACGAGAGGAGAGTGCATCTACATACCCTTGTAGATCGCGAGCGGAAGCGTTCAAGAGAACGGGGATGATGGAGTCGTACTCGTCGTGATCCAAATCACCGATGACCAAGTGCCGAACGGACGGCACCTTCGCGTTCAACACACGTACGGAGCGGATGACGTCTCCTCCTTCTTGATCCAGCAAGGGGGAAGGAGAGGTTGATGAAGATCCAGCAGCGCGACGGCGTGGTGGTGGATGCAGCAGTGATCGCAGCAGGGCTTCGCCGAGCTTCTGCGAGAGGGAGAGGTGTAGCAGGGGAGAGGGAGGCACCAAGACTTCAGGTGCGGCTGCCCTCCCTCCCCCCCCCCTTATATAGGCCCCCTAGGGGGGTGCGCCGGCCCTAGGAGATGGGATCTCCTAGGGGGGGAGGCGGCCAAGGGGTGGAGTACCCCCCAAGGTAAGTGGAGGCGCCCCCTCCCCTAGGGTTCCCAACCCTAGGCACATGGGGGGCCCAAGGGGGGGCGCACCAGCCCATTATGGGCTGGTTCCCCTCCCCACTTCAGCCCATGGGGCCCTCCGGGATGGGTGGCCCCACCCGGTGGACCCCCGGGACCCATCCGGTGGTCCCGGTACAATACCGGTGACCCCGAAACTTTCCCGATGGCCGAAACTACACTTCCTATATATAATTCTTTACCTCGGACAATTCCAGAACTCCTCGTGACGTCCAGGATCTCATCCGGGACTCCGAACAACTTTCGGATTACTGCATACTCATATCTATACAACCCTAGCGTCACCGAACCTTAAGTGTGTAGACCCTACGGGTTCGGGAGACAAGCAGACATGACCGAGACGACTCTCTGGTCAATAACCAACAGCGGGATCTGGATACCCATGTTGGCTCCCACATGCTCCTCGATGATCTCATCGGATGAACCATGATGTCGAGTACCTAATCAATCCCGTACTCAATTCCCTTTGTCAATCGGTACGTTACTTGCCCGAGACTCGATCGTCGGTATCCCAATACCTTGTTCAGTCTCGTTACCGGCAAGTCACTTTACTCGTACCATAATGCATGATCCCGTGATCAACCACTTGATCACATTGAGCTCATTATAATGATGCATTACCGAGTGGGCCCAGAGATACCTCTCCGTCATACGGAGTGACAAATCCCAGTCTCGATTCGTGCCAACCCAACAGACACTTTCGGAGATACTGTAATGTACCTTTATAGTCACCCAGTTACGTTGTGACGTTTGGCACACCCAAGGCACTCCTACGGTATCCGGGAGTTGCACAATCTCATGGTCTAAGGAAATGATACTTGACATCCAGAAAAGCTACAGCAAACGAACTACACGATCTTTGTGCTATGCTTAGGTTTGGGTCTTGTCCATCACATCATTCTCCTAATGATGTGATCCCGTTATCAATGACATCCCCATGTCCATAGCCAGGAAACCATGACTATCTGTTGATCAACGAGCTAGTCAACTAGAGGCTCACTAGGGACACATTGTGGTCTATGTATTCACACTGTATTACGATTTCCGGATAATACAATTATAGCATGAATAGTAGACAATTATCATGAACAAGGAAATATAATAATCATTTTATTATTGCCTCTAGGGCATATTTCCAACAGTCTCCCACTTGCACTAGAGTCAATCATCTAGTTACATTGTGATGAATCGAACACCCATGGAATTCTGGTGTTGATCATGTTTTGCTCTAGGGAGAGGTTTAGTCAACGGATCTGCTACATTCAGGTCCGTATGTACTTTACAAATCTCTATGTCTCCATTTTGAACACTTTCACGAATGGAGTTGAAGCGACGCTTGATATGCCTGGTCTTCCTGTGAAACCTGGGCTAGTGTTGTCACAGAAGAGAGTCATCGGGCCTGACGCATTGGGTATGACTCCTAGGTCGGTAATGAACTCCTTCACCCAGACTGCTTCGTGTGCTGCCTCCGAGGCTACCATGTACTCTGCTTCACATGTAGATCCCGCAGCAACGCTTTGCTTGCAACTGCACCAGCTTACTGCCCCACCATTCAAAATATACACGTATCCAGTTTGTGACTTAGAGTCATCCAGATCTGTGTCGAAGCTAGCATCGACGTAACCCTTTATGACGAGCTCTTCGTCACCTCCATAAACGAGAAACATTTCCTTAGTCCTTTTCAGGTACTTCAGGATATTTTTGACCGCTGTCCAGTGTTCCATGCCGGGATTACTTTGGTACCTTCCTACCAAACTTACGGCAAGGTTTACATCAGGTCTGGTACACAGGATAGCATACATGATAGACCCTATGGCCGAGGCATAGGGGACGACACTCATCTTTTCTCTATCTTCTGTCGTGGTCGGGCATTGAGCCAAGCTCAATCTTGTACCTTGTAATACAGGTAAGAACCCCTTCTTTGACTGATCCATTTTGAACTTCTTCAAAATCTTGTCAAGGTACGTACTCTGTGAAAGACCAATGAGGCGTCTCGATCTATCTCTATAGATCTTGATGCCTAATATATAAGCAGCTTCTCCAAGGTCCTTCATTGAAAAACACTTGTTCAAATAGGCCTTTATGCTTTCCAAGAATTCTATATCATTTCCCATCAACAGTATGTCATCCACATACAATATGAGAAATGCTACAGAGCTCCCACTCACTTTCTTGTAAATGCAGGCTTCTCCATAAGTCTGCATAAACCCAAATGCGTTGATCATCTCATCAAAGCGAATGTTCCAACTCCGAGATGCTTGCACCAGCCCATAAATCGAGCGTTGGAGCTTGCACACCTTGTCAGCATTCTTAGGATCGACAAAACCTTCCGGCTGCATCATATACAATTCTTCCTTAAGGAAACCATTAAGGAATGCCGTTTTGACGTCCATTTGCCATATCTCATAATCATAGAATGCGGCAATTGCTAACATGATTCGGACGGACTTCAGCTTCGCTACGGGTGAGAAAGTCTCATCGTAGTCAACCCCTTGAACTTGTCGATAACCCTTAGCGACAAGCCGAGCTTTATAGATGGTCACATTACCATCCGCGTCTGTCTTCTTCTTAAAGATCCATTTATTTTCTATGGCTCGCCGATCAACGGGCAAGTAAGTCAAAGTCCATACTTCGTTTTCATACATGGATCCTATCTCGGATTTCATGGCTTCCAGCCATTTGTCGGAATCCGGGCCCGCCATCGCTTCTTCATAGTTCAAAGGTTCACTGTTGTCTAACAACATGATTTCCAAGACAGGGTTGCCGTACCACTCTGGTGTGGAACGTGTCCTTGTGGACCTACGAAGTTCAGTAGCAACTTGATCTGAAGTTTCATGATCATCATCATCAACTTCCTCTCTAGTCGGTGCAGGCACCTCAGGAACATTTTCTTGAGCTGCGCCACTTACCGGTTCAAGAGGTAATACTTCATCAAGTTCTACCTTCCTCCCACTTATTTCTTTCGAGAGAAACTCCTTCTCTAGAAAGGACCCATTCTTGGCAACAAAGATCTTGCCTTCGGATCTGAGGTAGAAGGTATACCCAACAGTTTCTTTAGGGTATCCTATGAAGACGCATTTTTCCGACTTGGGTTCGAGCTTTTCAGGTTGAAGTTTCTTGACATAAGCATCGCATCCCCAAACTTTTAGAAACGACAGCTTAGGTTTCTTCCCAAACCATAATTCATACGGTGTCGTCTCAACGGATTTCGACGGAGCCCTATTTAAAGTGAATGCGGCAGTCTCTAAAGCATAGCCCCAAAATGATAGCGGTAAATCGGTAAGAGACATCATAGATCGCACCATATCTAATAGAGTGCAATTACGACGTTCGGACACACCATTACGCTGAGGTGTTCCAGGCGGCATGAGTTGTGAAACTATTCCATATTTTCTTAAGTGTGTGCCAAATTCGTGACTCAAGTATTCTCCCCCACGATCTGATCGCAAGAACTTGATTTTCCTGTCACGTTGATTCTCAACCTCACTCTGAAATTCCTTGAACTTTTCAAAGGTCTCAGACTTGTGTTTCATTAAGTAGACATACCCATATCTACTCAAGTCATCAGTGAGGATGAGAACATAACGATAGCCACCGCGAGCCTCAACACTCATTGGACCGCACACATCAGTATGTATGATTTCCAATAAGTTGGTTGCTCGCTCCATTGTTCCTGAGAACGGAGTCTTGGTCATTTTACCCATGAGGCATGGTTCGCACGTGTCAAATGATTCGTAATCAAGAGACTCTAAAAGTCCATCTACATGGAGCTTCTTCATGCGTTTGACACCTATGTGACCAAGGCGGCAGTGCCACAAGTATGTGGCACTATCATTATCAACCTTACATCTTTTGGTATTCACACTATGAATATGTGTAGCATTACGCTCGAGATTCATTAAGAATAAACCATTCACCATCGAAGCATGACCATAAAACATATCTCTCATATAAATAGAACAACCATTATTCTCGGATTTAAATGAGTAGCCATCTCGTATTAAACAAGATCCTGATACAATGTTCATGCTCAAAGCTGGCACTAAATAACAATTATTGAGGTTTAAAACTAATCCCGTAGGTAAATGTAGAGGTAGCGTGCTGACGGCGATCACATCGACCTTGGAACCATTCCCGACGCGCATCGTCACCTCGTCCTTCGCCAGTCTCCGCTTATTCCGCAACTCCTGCTTTGAGTTACAAATGTGAGCAACCGCACCGGTATCAAATACCCAGGAGCTACTACGAGTACTGGTAAGGTACACATCAATTACATGTATATCACATATACCTTTTGTGATGCCGGCCTTCTTGTCCGCTAAGTATTTGGGGCAGTTCCGCTTCCAGTGACCACTTCCCTTGCAATAAAAGCACTCAGTCTCGGGCTTGGGTCCATTCTTTGGCTTCTTCCCGGCAGCTTGCTTACCGGGCGCGGCAACTCCCTTGCCGTCCTTCTTAAAGTTCTTCTTACCCTTGCCTTTCTTGAACTTAGTGGTTTTATTCACCATCAACACTTGATGTTCCTTTTTGACTTCTACCTCTGCTGATTTCAGCATTGCAAATACTTCAGGAATGGTCTTTTCCATCCCCTGCATATTGAAGTTCATCACAAAGCTCTTGTAGCTTGGTGGAAGCGACTGAAGGATTCTGTCAATGACCACGTCATCCGGGAGATTAACTCCTAGCTGAGTCAAGCGGTTATGCAACCCAGACATTTTGAGTATGTGCTCACTGACTGAACTATTTTCCTCCATCTTACAGCTGAAGAACTTGTCGGAGACTTCATATCTCTCGACCCGGGCATGAGCTTGGAAAACCATTTGCAGCTCTTCGAACATCTCATATGCTCCGTGTCGCTCAAAACGCTTTTGGAGCCCCGGTTCTAAGCTGTAAAGCATGCCGCACTGAACGAGGGAGTAATCATCAGCATGTGTCTGCCAAGCGTTCATAACATCTTGGTTCTGTGGGACGGGTGCGTCACCTAGCGGTGCTTCTAGGACATAATCTTTCTTGGCAGCTATGAGGATGATCCTCAGGTTCCGGACCCAGTCCGTATAGTTGCTGCCATCGTATTTCAGCTTGGTTTTCTCTAGGAACGCGTTGAAGTTGAGGACAACGTGGGCCATTTGATCTACAAGACATAATGTAAATATTTTAGACTAAGTTCATGATAATTAAGTTCATCTAATCAAATTATTCAATGAACTCCCACTCAGATAGACATCCTTCCAGTCATCTACGTATAACATGATCCGAGTTGACTAGGCCGTGTCCGATCATCACGTGAGACGGACTAGTCAACATCGGTGAACATCTTCATGTTGATCGTATCTTCTATACGACTCATGCTCGACCTTTCGGTCTTCTATGTTCCGAGGCCATGTCTCTACATGCTAGGCTCGTCAAGTCAACCTAAGTGTATTGCGTGTGTAAATCTGTCTTACACCCGTTGTATGTGAACGTTGGAATCTATCACACCCGATCATCACGTGGTGCTTCGAAACAACAAACTGTCGCAACGGCGCACAGTTAGGGGGAACACTTTCTTGAAATTATTATGAGGGATCATCTTATTTACTACCGTCGTTCTAAGTAAACAAGATGCAAAAACATGATAAACATCACATGCAATCAAATAATAGTGACATGATATGGCCAATATCATATAGCTCCTTTGATCTCCATCTTGGGCCTCCATGATCATCTTGTCACCGGCATGACACCATGATCTCCATCATCATGATCTCCATCATCGTGTCTTCTTGAAGTTGTCTCATCATCTATTACTTCTACTACTATGGCTAATGCTTTAGCAATAAAGTAAAGTAATTACATGACGTTTATGTTGACACGCAGGTCATAAATAAATAAAGACAACTCCTATGGCTCCTGCCGGTTATCATACTCATCGACATGCAAGTCATGATTCCTATTACAAGAACATGATCAATCTCATACATCACATATATCATTCATCACAACCTTTGGCCATATCACATCACAAAACACTTTCTGCAAAAACAAGTTAGACGTCCTCTAATTGTTGTTGCAAGTTTTTACGTGGCTGCTATAGGTTTCTAGCAAGAAGGTTTCTTACCTACGCCAAAACCACAACGTGAATTGCCAATTTCTATTTACCCTTCATAAGGACCGTGTTCATTGAATCCGATCCGACTAAAGTGGGAGAGACAGACACCCGCCAGCCACCTTATGCAACTAGTGCATGTCAGTCGGTGGAACCGGTCTCACGTAAGCGTACGTGTAAGGTTGGTCTGGGCCGCTTCATCCCACGATGCCGCCGAATCAAGATAAGACTAGTAACGGCAATCAAATTGACAATATCGATGCCCACAACTACTTTGTGTTCTACTCGTGCATAGTAACTACGCATAGACCTAGCTCTGATACCACTGTTGGGGAACGTTGCAGAAAACAAAAAAAATTCCTACGTTTCACCAAGAACAATCTATGGAGTCAACTAGCAACGAGAGGAGAGTGCATCTACATACCCTTGTAGATCGCGAGCGGAAGCGTTCAAGAGAACGGATATGATGGAGTCGTACTCGCCGTGATCCAAATCACCGATGACCAAGTGCCGAACGGACGGCACCTCCATGTTCAACACACGTACGGAGCGGATGACGTCTCCTCCTTCTTGATCCAGCAAGGGGAAGGAGAGGTTGATGAAGATCCAGCAGCACGACGGCGTGGTGGTGGATGCAGCAGTGATCACAGCTGGGCTTCGCCGAGCTTCTGCGAGAGGGAGAGGTGTAGCAGGGGAGAGGGAGGCGCCAAGACTTGAGGTGTGGCTGCCCTCCCTCCCCCCTTTATATAGGCCCCCTAGGGGGGTGCGTGGGCCCTAGGAGATGGGATCTCCTAAGGGGGGCGGTGGCCAAGGGGTGGAGTACCCCCCAAGGCAAGTGGAGGCGCCCCCTCCCCTAGGGTTCCCAACCCTAGGCGCATGGGGGTCCCAAGGGGGGGCGCACCAGCCCACTATGGGCTGGTTCCCCTCCCCACTTCAGCCCATGGGGCCCTTCGGGATGGGTGGCCCCACCTGATGGACCCCCGGGACCCATCCGGTGGTCCCGGTACAATACCGGTGACCCCGAAACTTTCCCGATGGCCAAAACTACATTTCCTATATATAATTCTTTACCTCCGGACAATTCCAGAACTCCTCGTGACGTCCAGGATCTCATCCGGGACACCGAACAACTTTCGGATTACTGCATACTCATATCTATACAACCCTAGCGTCACCGAACCTTAAGTGTGTAGACCCTACGGGTTCGGGAGACAAGCAGACATGACCGAGACGACTCTCTGGTCAATAACCAACAGCGGGATCTGGATACCCATATTGGCTCCCACATGCTCCTCGATGATCTCATCGGATGAACCACGATGTCGAGGACCTAATCAATCCCGTACTCAATTCCCTTTGTCAATCGGTACGTTACTTGCCCGAGACTCGATCGTCGGTATCCCAATACCTTGTTCAGTCTCGTTACCGGCAAGTCACTTTACTCGTACCGTAATGCATGATCCCGTGATCAACCACTTGATCACATTGAGCTCATTATAATGATGCATTACCGAGTGGGCCCAGAGATACCTCTCCGTCATACGGAGTGACAAATCCCAGTCTCGATTCGTGCCAACCCAACAGACACTTTCGGAGATACCTGTAATGTACCTTTATAGTCACCCAGTTACGTTGTGACGTTTGGCACACCCAAGGCACTCCTACGGTATCCGGGAGTTGCACAATCTCATGGTCTAAGGAAATGATACTTGACATCCAGAAAAGCTACAGCAAACGAACTACACGATCTTTGTGCTATGCTTAGGTTTGGGTCTTGTCCATCACATCATTCTCCTAATGATGTGATCCCGTTATCAATGACATCCCCATGTCCATAGCCAGGAAACCATGACTATCTGTTGATCAACGAGCTAGTCAACTAGAGGCTCACTAGGGACATATTGTGGTCTATGTATTCACACATGTATTACGATTTCCGGATAATACAATTATAGCATGAATAATAGACAATTATCATGAACAAGGAAATATAATAATCATTTTATTATTGCCTCTAGGGCATATTTCCAACAAACATCCCCCCGCAGTCAATGCGTCGAGTGGTCGAACGCAAAGACTGTACCGAAAGTCCAAGAACAGTTGGGACGGTAGATCCTTCGTCATAATGTCAGCAAACTGATGCGAGGATGGCACATGAAGAACCCGAATCTGACCGAGAGACACCTTCTCACGAACAAAGTGGATGTCAATCTCGATGTGCTTAGTGCTACGATGTTGAACCGGGTTGGAGGCCATGTAGACAGCACTGACATTGTCGCAGAAGACGACGGTCGC
The DNA here is from genome assembly GCF_003073215.2 of Triticum urartu. Lineage (NCBI taxonomy): Eukaryota > Viridiplantae > Streptophyta > Magnoliopsida > Poales > Poaceae > Triticum > Triticum urartu. The sequence continues at coordinate 651,468,122 of NC_053028.1, read as the reverse complement.
GGAGCGGAGAGGACGCTGAAGATCTTGAAGAAGCTGACGAAGCCAACAACACTCAGCCACGGCGTGAGCCACGGCACGATACTCGGCCTCGGCACTGGAGCGAGAAACTGTTGCCTGGCGTTTCGAGGACCAGGACACAAGGTTATCACTGAGGTAGACACAATAACCTGAAGTAGAACGGCGAGTGTCAGGGCAACCTGCCCAATCAGCATCCGAGTACGCCGTGAACGAGGTGGACGGTGTGGAGTGTAGTCGAAGTCCCAGGTCCAAAGTACCCTTGACATACCGAAGGATCCGCTTGACCAGGTCGAGGTGAGGTTCTCGCGGAGCATGCATGTAGAGGCAAGCCTGTTGTACAGCATGCGCAATGTCAGGGCGCGTCAGAGTCAGGTACTGAAGGGCTCCAGCAAAGCTGAGATACTCAGTAGGATCATCAAGAAGAGGGCCATCGTTGGCGGAGAGCTTGCAACGAGTGTCGATGGGCACAGTCGTTGCAATCAATCATGCCGGCTCTCTGAAGAAGGTCGATGGCATACTGACGCTGGGATAGCAACATCCCTGAGGGAGAGCTAGTGACGGAAATACCGAGGAAGTATGAGAGGTCCCCAAGGTCCGTCATAGAGAACTCGCGATTAAGCTGGGCCGTGATGTACTGAAGTAGGCCGGTGCTGGAGGCAGTAAGGATGATGTCGTCCACATATAAGAGCAGGTAAGCCAGCTCATCACCTCAGCGAAGAACGAACAGGGAGACGTCACAAGCGGACGCAACAAACCCAAGTCGATGCGCGTAGTGAGCGAAGCGCTGGTACCAGGCACGCGGAGCCTGCTTGAGGCCATAGAGGGACTTGTGAAGCCGACAAACAAGTTGAGGATGAACAAGGTCGATGAAGCCAGGTGGTTGCTCGCAGTACACCACCTCGTCGAGATTGCCGTGGAGAAAGACATTCTTGACGTCGAGCTGATAGATCGGCCAGGCACAGGAGACAGCGATGCTGAGTACGACCCGGATTGTGGCCGGCTTGACAACGGGACTGAAAGTCTCATCGAAGTCAACTCCCGGTTGTTGAGAGAACCCACGAACAAACCAGCGTGCCTTGTAGCGGGCAAGCACGCCGTCAGAGCCAAATTTTTTCTTGAAGATCCACTTTCCTGAAACAACATTAGCACCAACCGGACGAGGAACAAGGGACCATGTGCGGTTGTGGATGAGAGCATCATACTCGTCAGTCATAGCAGCGCGCCAATGCGGATCCTGGAGAGCACCCCGGTATGTTTTTGGAATGGGGGACACTGAAGTGTGGATAGCGGAGAGATTGAGTTTATCAATCGGCTGGACAATGCCGTGCTTTAGACGTGTGACCATAGTGTGTGTGTTAACGGCCGGAACGGCGCTGCGACGAGTACGAGGGGGAGGAGGGGGTGGAGGCGGTGGCGGCGATGACATAGCAGTGGAAGGGGATCCAGGCGGGCTGGCCGCGGGCGACGGTGCGCGAGGCGATGGTGCAGGAGACGTGGTGCAAGAGCGTGTGGGGGATGCATGCAAGCTTGGCTGAGATGGTGCATGCGAGCTAGGATGGAATGGTGCGTACACATGGTGGATGGGCTGAGTGCTAGCAAGTTCCAAGAGGAAATCAAGTGAGTCAGCGGGCTGATCAGAAGGGATTTTAGCGAACGGGAATTGATTCTCGTCAAACACGACGTGGCGCGAAATTATGATGCGGCGAGAGGTGAGGTCGAGACACCGATAGCCGCAATGTGAGGAGGGATAGCCAAGAAAGACGCACGCCGTGGAACGTGGCGCGAGCTTATGGGGTGCCGTGGCGGACTGGTTTGGGTAGCAAAGGCAGCCAAAGACTCGAGGATCCGAGTAGGAGGCTGGCTTGTTGTGGAGAAGTGTGTAGGGAACGCGAAACCCAAGGGGTTGGCACGGTCGGTGGTTAAGAAGGTATGTTGCCGTGGCGAGTGCTTCTGCCCAGTAGGACGGTGGCATCTGTGCTTGGAATAGGCGTGTACGAGTGATGTCGTTGAGAGTACGCAAAGCACGCTCGGCCTTGCCGTTCTGGGGAGAAGTGTAGGGGCAAGACATACGTAAGTGAATTCCATGGCGAGCGAGGAACTCGACTAGGGTGGAGTTGACGAACTCGGTACCATTGTCGGTTTGTAAAGAAACCACCGGGAGGTTAAACTGAGTACGGGCATAGGCGACAAAGTTAATGAGCACATCAGAAGTATCGGATTTGCGCTGAAGGGGGAAAGTCCACATAAAATGAGAGAAATCATCAACTATGACAAGGTAGTATTTAAAACCAGAATTGCTCGCGACAGGTGAGGTCCATAAATCACAGTGGATTAACTGAAAGGGAATAACACAAATAGTTTGAGACCTAGTGAAAGGTAGACGAACGTGCTTGCCTAGTTGGCATGCATGACAAACCATAGTAGCATTATTACATGGAATAGAAAAATCCCTAGATAGATGTGACATAGAGTCACGGCCTGGATGTCCTAAACGGCGATGCCACAGCTCGGTGGAGGTGGTGGAGGCGATGAGACCGAGTGGTGACGGAGAGCTGGCGCTGGTGGAGAACTCGTACAGCGGACCGGGGCTACTGCAGCGTATGATCTCGCGCCTTGTTTGAAGATCCTTGATGGAAAAACCAAAAGGGTCATACTCCACAGAACAAGCATTATCAATAGTGAATTGACGAGTAGAAAGAAGGTTTTTAATGATGTCAGGAACAACTAGCACATTGTTTAGCTGAAACGTGCGGTGTGGTGTAGAGAAAGTAGTGTGATCGGTGGTAGAAATTGGTAAAGAAACACCATTGCCAAAGGTGACATGAGAGGAAGGAGAGGGTTCACTGGGAGAGGAGAGTATACCGGGGTCTCCGGCCATGTGAGAGGCGGCTCCAGAGTCCATTACCCATGCGGCGGTGGCGCCGGTGTTGGAGGAACCAGCGGCGTTGTTCAGAGCTGCGATGAGAGCAGAACAGTCCCAAGCGGGGGCGACATTGTTGGAGAAGCCGGAGCCAGGCACCACGTACTGAGTCGCAAGGGGCGGCGGGTTGGAGCCGAACGCCTGGCCGTGGAGCGGCGCGAGTTGGGTCGTGTAGGCCTGCTGGCCCGGAGGGACCCAAGTGGCCTGACGAGGCGGCGGTCCGGTGGGACGGGGCCCAAGCAAGCCTGGTCCGCTGGGAGGGAGGCTCGGGCCGCCAGCTGGGCTGCATCTGCTGCGCCTGGCTGGTGTAGGGGTTGAAGCAGACCCATGGGCCAGGTGAGGCGGGCGAGTTGCCAGCGGGTGCACTGCCGCCCCCTCCGTTCTTCTTCTTCTTCTGCCAGCGCGCGTTGCCGCCTCCACTGCTACCTCCATGGCCGGAAGTGGAGCCAGAGCCGGCGGTGTGGCCGTAGAGGGCGATCTGGGAAGACGATGATGGCAGGAGGTGCTGGGCGAGCTGGTTCTCGCGAAGCAGAAGGAGAGAGCGGGTCTGCAGGAACGTCGGAGCCGGAACCTGCATGGTTACCAGCGTCGTGATGTCGGAGAAGCGAGGATTCAACCCACGGAGGCAGTTGAGGACCAAGGTTTGATCCGACACGGGCTGGCCAACGTCAGCAAGCGCATCAGAGAGGGACTTGAGCTTGTGGCAGTACGCGGAGACGGTGAGGTCGCCTTGGACGAGGGCACGGAACTCCGCCTCGAGGTAGACGGTCCGAGTGAGCTGATTGTCAAGAAAGAGGTTGCGGATGAGCGCGTAGGCCTCATACGCGGTCTTATCTTGAGCCATGATGATGTCGAGGATGTCGTCGCTGATGGAGCCGTAGAGCCATGAGCGGACGACGTAGTCCAGGCATGACCACTCAGCGGTGCGGTCGGCGGCGGGAGTGTCGACAGAGACGTGGTTGGTGAGCTCGTACTTGCCAAGAAGGACGCCGATTAGCATGCGCCACTTGAAGAAGTTTGACTTCTGGAGGTCGAGGACAACGGGAACGTGTGTTTTCACGCTGGCGACGTTGACGGCGAGGGAGGCCGGTGATGCGGCCGGAACCACAACGGTGGAGAGGGCGCTGGATGTCATGGCAGAGGAAGAGCTGGCTGGTGAGGTCATGGCGGCGGCGGAAGCTTGTCTAGATTGGAAAAGCTGATACCATATAAACGAGAAAGAGTTTTTTGAGGGAAGGCGCCTCTCAATGGGGCGATCAGCTCATGTATATATATGCCAGATTACACTGCCTTAGAAGCCAAGGAAAATCCTCCTCGTATCAATTTACAACCCAATAATAGAAAAGATACAAAGGCAGGATATACACTAGAATATACAGAGAATATACGTTAACACACACTGTGATTCTTCAGGTCACCAACCAAACAACATCCAGGCAGATTCCAGGCGTGCTTCAGGCCAGGCAAATCATCCCCAGGAAACGATCCAAACAGGCCCTTAATCACTACACAAGGAGGCACGACCAACTTGAGGAAAACGTGCATTTTTTTTGTTTTCTTAGTTTTTCTTTTCTTTTCTTCTTTTCCTTTTTTTGTTTGATTTTCTTATTTCTTCTTGGGTTTTCTTTTTTTGTTGCTATACTTTGGTTGTTGTTGTTTTTCGGTTTCTCTTTGTTTCTCTCATGCTTTTAATCTTTTTTTCTTTTCTTTCTCATTTTTCTTCGGTTTTTTGTTTTCTTTCATTGTTCTGAATGTTTCTTTGTTTCTTTATTGGTTTTCAAAGTTTACAATTCTTTTTTCTGCATTTGTTTCTTCGGTTTTTATGTTCCGCATTATTTTTGTTTGGTTTCTTTTTCGATTTTCATAGTTTTCTGTTTACCTTTATTTCTTTTGGTTATTATTCTATGTTTGTTTATACATCAAGAATATTTTTCTAATCATGTTTAACATTTTTATAATACATGATCAACATTTTGTCTAAAACTTTCTTAATTTTCTAAGTGGTTGACTAAAGAAATTCAAATACTAATTATTAATTTTAATAAATGGTCAAAATTGTTCCTATATATATTGAACATTTTTAAATGCTTAATTAATATTTTAAAATAAATGTAAACATTTTTTAATTCATGATAAAAAATCGTACACAGACTTAACATTTTATGCAGTCTTGATTAAGATTTTAAATTTAAATTTAATATTTTTAAACACATGGTCAATACTATTTCTATACACATTTAACATTTTATAAATGCTTGATTAATATTTTTTAAATACTTGTTCAATATTTATCAAATGCTTGATTAACATTTTTGTATATATATATTATCAAAATTTTCCATCATTTTTTTAATACGTGCTCAACATTATTTCTATACACATTTAACGTTTTTCAATTGGTTGATTAAAAATTTTAGTTACTTTTCAACATTTTTAAAATGCTTAATTAACATTTTTATATACATGATCAATTTTTTATATCATTTTCAATACATGGTCGGCGTTTTTTTCTATACACATTTAACATTTTCTAAATTCTAGATAAATATTTTTTAAGTATTTGTTCAAAAGAATTTCAAGTCCTTGATTAACATTTTTATATACATGATCAAGTTATTTGATCTTTTTTTAATAATACATGGTCAATAGTTTTTCTATACATATTTAATATTTGCTAAATGATTGATTAACATGTTTTAATTTATGTTCAAATTTTTTGAAATGCTTTGATTAACATTTCCTATATACATGATCAAATTATGTCATACACATTGTATTCTTTTGCATACATTTCGTATATGTGATAAACATTTTCTTTATACACATTTTAAAAAATCGAATGCTTGAATGACATTTTTCAAATGTTTTATTTACAGTTATTTTTGTAATTTAATTACTTAAAATATTTTTGTAATGTAACACAAGGGGAAAATGAAGCTAAAAATGAAAATGAAAAATGAAAAAAAAAACAGAAAACGAGGTTGTGGTCCTGCTCGCCTGGGCTGGCACAATTCAAGCGCAATCTTCAGCGACGTTCCCTCTATTTGCATGAAGCGAGACATAGGAGCTACCTTAAAAACGACCTTGTTCCATCTAGTGGCGACTCAGCGTGAATTATTGAACGGGCTTGGCCCAAAATTATTGAACATGCTGAGCCCAAAAAATTCATTAAAAAAATTCTTGTAATGAAAAAATTGCCTCGAATAAGATGCAACAAAATTTTCCATTGCCATATTTTTTTAATACAATACAATTTATAAAATCGCCAGGACTCTAAAATTGCCATCTTAATAACAAAATCGTAAAACAAAATACCTTAATTTAGCATGGCAAGAAATGCGTAAATTTGTCAGACCTACAAAAATACCAACCTAACACATATAATAACACAAAAAATGGCATCTTAAATAGTTAAAAACTTTGAGAATTATTTTTGTTTTCAAAACACGCAGAAATGATAGGGGCCCCCTAGCTAGCGAGCCCAACCCAAGATCAAGATAAAAAACATACAATTTGCCATGTTATGTACATAACATTTGCCATGCTATACAAAGTGAATTTGTCGTGCCCAACTACCACATATTAGTGATCTCAAACACACAAAGATATATAGTAAGAAAAATTAAAGGGAGAGTTGTCGCATTATAGATAATAATTTTTCCAAGCCTCATAAACCAAAATTTAACATGACTCTGAAAATTAGAAATGGTACAAAAAAGTCTCAGAAAAAACTAGCTATGATACGACAATGCAACTTGCCATGTATCAAAAATTTATTTTTCCATGGATGTAAAATTTGGCATGGTAATTTGTCATGGATGTGAAATTAAATTTGCCTTGAGAAGTAAATTTTCATGTGATGAGGAAACAAAAATTTGTAAAAGCAAAAACAATCTACCTTGGTAACTGTCATGACAAAAATTGGCTAGTTTATCTTCCATGGCAAACAAACATAACATGTTTGCCAAGGCAAAATCCTTTACATTTTGTATGCGATAAAAAAGTGTGTTTTTTTGCCATGAATTAGAGTTCAGTTGTAGGAAGTTTTTCCGCCATAGCACCTATACATACATCATGTCAACTTGATGGCAACCAGAATGTTGGTAATGTTTCTCTACCTTGGCAAACAAACATGACATTTTTGCCATGGCAAACTTAAAAAATATGTTACAAGAACAATTTATAAACTTACCATGTGATCAAATACAAAATGTCCATGCTATTCACAAAATATTTGCCATGCTACATACAAATGATTTGCCATCCCCCATACAGAAAAAGTGTGGTTTCGCCCCCTCCCCCTATCCCCTTATCAAAAAAATTGCCATGTCAAAACCCTTAAAATAATGTTATAAGAACAATTTCTAAACTTCAATTTTGGTCCATACAAAACATGTCTACAAATTGCCATGAACTATAGAACAGTTTCGTAACATTTTTGCCATGAACTAGAATTCAGCAATGGGAAGTTTTTCTACCATGGTGCCTATACATACAACATGTAACTTGATGGCAAAAGAATTTCGTTATGTTTCTCTGCCATGGCAAACAAACATGACTTTCTTGCCATGGTAAACTTAAAAAGAACTATTACCAGGACAATTTGTAAGCTTGCCATGTGATCATTCAAAAATTGGCATGCTATGTACAAAACATTTCCCATGCTACATACAAACGATTTGACATCCCCTGTATAGGAAAAATGTGGTTTGGCACCCCCCCCTCGTTTCCTTATCCAAAAAATTGTCATGCTATACACACAAAATTTGCAATTCCCAACTACCACATACCAGTGATTTGAAAACATGCAAAATATGTATAGTTAAAAAAGCAAAAAAGAAGAAGAGAATTTGCCATGTTGTAGATAATAGATTTGCAATAGCTATTGAACTAAAATTTACCATGGCCGTGAAATTATAAATTTGCTATAGTTCTAAATCTAGCCATGGCACGGCAAATTGCCATGTCTCGGAAATTTAAATTTGCCATCAATGTAAAACTCGTCATGGTGTGTACATGAAAAATAGGTATCCAACTCAAAATGCAAATTATAAGCCCGCATGGAAATTTAGAAGAAAAAAACAATTTTCCACGTGAAAACATTCATACAGTTTTCCATGAGAAACAATTAGCCTTGTGAACATTTCAAACATTCATACAGTTTCTCATATATTTGGTCAATTAGCATAACAACAAAAGTAACTAGGAAAATCTATGGATTAACGCATGAACCACTAAAAAGTTGAATCTCACAAATTCGCATCATATATATAAGAATTGAGAACAGTGCATCACCTTCAGTAAGGAGCTAGGACTACACAACGATGTTGTCGGCGTCGACGCCGAGGGCTAGCAAGGGATGTCGCCGTCCTTATGAGAGCGTACTCCAGGGTGGCGGACTTGAGATCCCGTGAGGCGGCATGGTCGTGGTTTGGTGAAACATCGACATGAAGATGACGGTGGCGGGTCCGAATTAGCGGAGCATAGGTGTGCGAGGATGCGGTGATTGTGAGCTCTGACGTGCAGGACAATGGCGAGGATCTCCTCTTCATCTGCCTCGCATGAGGAGGCAGCGATCAGATGATTGCTCGATCGCCTCTGCCAGCGGTAGCAGCGTGCAGGCGATTGACGCCGATCAAATCTCAGGGAGGGGGAAGAGAGAGTGGGATGAGGAAATGATATCAGACAATAGGGGAAAAGAATGTGGGGACTATTGGGTAACGTAGTATTTCAAAAAATTTACCTACGATCACGCAAAATCTATCTAGGAGAAGCATAGCAACGAGCAGGGAGAGTGTGTCCACGTACCCTTGTAGACAGAAAGCGGAAGCGTTAAGTAACGCGGTTGATGTAGTCGAACGTCTTCGCGATCCAACCGACCAAGTACCAAATGCACGGCACCTCCGCGATCTGCACACGTTCAGCTCGGTGACGTCCCTCGAACTTAGATCCAGCTGAGGCCGAGGGAGAGTTTCGTCAGCACGACGGCGTGTTGACGGTGATGATGAAGTTAGCGACGCAGGGCTTCGCCTAAGTACTATGACAATATGACCGAGGCGGAAAACTGTGAAGAGGGGCACCACACATGGCTAAGAAATCAACTTGTGTGTCTATGGGCTGCCCCCTCCGCCATATATAAAGGAGTGGAGGAGGGGGCCGGCCGACCTCATGGGGTGCGCCCCAAGGGAGGAATCCTACTCTTACTAGGAGTAGGTTCCCTCCTTTCCTAGTCCAACTAGGAGGGGAATGAAAGGGAAGAGGGAGAGAAGGAAAGGGGGGCGCCCCCGCCCCTCCCCAATTCGGATTAGGATGGGGGGGGCGCCCCTCCACTTGGCCGCCTCCTCCTCTCTTCCACTATGGCCCATGAAGGCCCATTAAACCCCCCGGGGGGGTCCGGTAACCCCCAGGTACTCCGGAAAATATCCGAACCTATCCGAAACATTTCTAGTGTCCAAACATAACCTTTAAATATATCAATCTTTATGTCTCGACTATTTCGAGACTCCCCGTCATGCCCGTGATCACATCTGGGACTCCGAAAAACCTTCGGTACATCAAATCACATAACTCACAATACATATCATCATCAAACGTTAAGCGTGCGGACCCTACGGGTTCGAGAACTATGTAGACATGACCGAGACTTATCTCCGGTCAATAACCAATAGAGGAACCTGGATGCTCATACTGGTTCCTACATATTCTACGAAGATCATTATCGGTCAAACCGCATAACAACATACGTTGTTCCCTTTGTCATCGGTATGTTACTTTCCCTAGATTCGATCGTCGGTATCATCATACCTAGTTCAATCTCGTTACCGGCAAGTATCTTTACTCGTTCCGTAATGCATCATTCCGCAACTAACTCATTACCGAGAGGGCCTAGAGATACCTCTCCGACAATCGAAGTGAAAAATCCTAATCTCGATCTATGCCAACTCAACAAACACCATCGGAGACACCTGTAGAGCATCTTTATAATCACCCAGTTACGTTGTGACGTTTGATAGCACACTAAGTGTTCCTCCGGTATTCGGGAGTTGCATAATCTCATAGTCATAGGAACACGTATAAGTCATGAAGAAAGCAATAGCAATAAACTAAACAATCATAGTGATAAGCTAACGGATGGGTCTTGTCAATCACATCATTCTCTAATGATGTGATCCCGTTTATCAAATGACAACTCATGTCTATGGTTAGGAAATATAACCATCTTTGATTAACGAGCTAGTCAAGTAGAGGCATACTAGTGACACTTTGTTTGTCTATGTATTCACACATGTACTAAGTTTCCGGTTAGTACAATTCTAGCATGAATAATAAACATTTATCATGATATAAGGAAATATAAATAACAACTTTATTATTGCCTCTAGGGCATATTTCCTTCAGTCTCCCACTTGCACTAGAGTCAGTAATCTAGATTACATTGTAATGATTCTAACACCCATGGAGTCTTAGTGTTGATCATGTTTTTCTCGTGAGAGAGACTTAGTCAATGGGTCTACAACATTCATATCCATATGTATCTTGCAAATCTCTATGTATCCCTCCTTGACTTGATCGCGGATGGAATTGAACTGTCTCTTGATGTGCTTAGTTCTCTTGTGAAATCAGGATTCCTTTGCCAAGGCAATTGCACCAGTATTGTCACAAAAGATTTTCATTGGACCCGATGCACTAGGTATGACACCTAGATCAGATATGAACTCCTTCATCCAGACTCCTTCATTTGCTGCTTCCAAAGCAGCTATGTACTCTGCTTCGCACGTAGATCCCGCCACGATGCTCTGCTTGGAACTGCACCAACTTACGGCTCCTCCATTTAATAAAACACGTATCCGGTTTGTGACTTAGAGTCATCCAGATCAATGTCAAACCTTGCATCGACGTAACCATTTACGAAGAGCTCTTTGTCACCTCCATAAACGGGAAACATATCCTTAGTCCTTTCAGGTATTTCAGGATGTTCTTGACCGTTGTCCAGTGATCCATTCCTGGATTACTTTGGTACCTCCCTGCTAAACTAATAGCAAGGCACACATCAGGTCTGGTACACAACATTGCATACATGATAGAACCTATGGCTGAAGCATAGGGAATGACTTTCATTTTCTCTCTATCTCTCTGCAGTGGTCGGGCATTGAGTCTGACTCAACTTCACACCTTGTAACATAGGAAAGAACCCTTTCTTTGCTTGATCCATTTTGAACTTCTTCAAAACTTTACCAAGGTATGTGCTTTGTGAAAGTTCAATTAAGCGTCTTGATCTATCTCTATAGATCTTGATGCCCAATATATAAGCAGCTTCACCGAGGTCTTTCATTGGAAAATTCTAATTCAAGTATCCTTTTATGCTATTCAGAAATTCAATATCATTTCCGATCAACAATATGTCATCCACATATAATAACAGAAATGCTACAGAGCTTCCACTCACTTTCTTGTAAATACAGACTTCTCCAAAAGTCTATATAAAACCATATGCTTTGATCACACTATCAAAGCGTATATTCCAACTCCGAGATGCTTGCACCAGTCCATAAATGGATCGCTGGAGCTTCCACACTTTGTTAGCACCTTTTGGGTCGACAAAACCTTCTGGTTGCATCATATACAACTCTTCTTTAAGATATCCATTAAGGAATGCCCCTTTGACATCCATTTGCCAAATTTCATAATCATAAAATGCGGCAATTGCTAACATGATTTGGACAGACTTAAGCATCTCTACGATGGTCTCATCGTAGTCAACTCCTTGAACTTGTCGAAAACTTTTCGCAACAAGTCGAGCTTTGTAGACAGTAATATTACCGTCAGCGTCAGTCTTCTTCTTGAAGATCCATTTATTCTCTATGGCTTGCTGATCATCGGTCAAGTCAACCAAAGTCCACACTTTGTTCTCATACATGGATCCCATCTCAGATTTCATGGCCTCAAACCATTTTGCGGAATCTGGGCTCATCATTGCTTCCCCATAGTTCGTAGGTTCATCATGATCAAGTAACATGACCTCCAGAATAGGATTACTGTACCACTCTGGTGCGGATCTTACTCTGGTTGACCTACGAGGTTCGGTAGTAACTTGATCAAAAGTTTCATGATCATCATCATTAGCTTCCTCACTAATTGGTGTAGGAATCACTAGAACTGATTTCTATGATGAACTACTTTCCAATAAGGGAGCAGGTACAGTTACCTCATCAAGTTCTACTTTCCTCCCACTCAGTTCTTTTGAGAGAAACTCCTTCTCTAGAAAGGATCCATTCTTAGCAACGAAAATCTTGCCTTCGGATCTATGATAGAAGGTGTACCCAACAGTCTCCTTTGGGTATCCTATGAAGACAAATTTCTCCGATTTAGGTTCGAGCTTACCAGGTTTAAGCTTTTTCACATAAGCATCGCAGCCCCAAACTTTAAGAAACGACAACTTGGGTTTCTTTCCAAACTATAGTTCATATGGTGTCATCTCAACAGATTTAGATGGTGCCCTATTTAACATGAATGTTGCCGTCTCTAAATCATAACCCCAAAACGATAGCGGTAAATTAGTAAGAGACATCATAGATCGCACCATATCTAATAAAGTGCGGTTACGACGTTCAGACACACTATTACGCTGTGGTGTGCCTGGTGGCGTGAGCTGCGAAACTATTCTGCATTGTTTCAAATGAAGACCAAAATCGTAACTCAAATATTCTCCTCCACGATCAGATCATAGAAACTTTATCTTCTTGTTACGATGATTTTCCACTTCACTCTGAAATTCTTTGAACTTTTCAAATGTTTCAGACTAATGTTTCATCAAGTAGATATACCCATATCTGCTTAAATCATCTGTGAAGGTCAGAAAATAACGATACCTGCCGCGAGCATCAACACTCATCGGACTGCTTACATCAGTATGTATTATTTCCAATAAGTCTGTTGCTCGCTCCATTGTTCCAGAGAACGGAGTCTTAGTCATCTTGCCCATGAGGCATGTTCGCAAGCATCAAGTGATTCCAAAAGCCCATCAGCATGGAGTTTCTTCATGCACTTTACACCAATATGATCTAAACGGCAATGCCACAAATAAGTTGCACTATCATTATTAAACTTATATCTTTTGGCTTCAATACTATGAATATGTGTATCACTACTATCATGATTTAGTAAAAATAGACCACTCATCAAGGGTGCATGACCATAAAAGACATTACTCATATAAATAGAACAACCATTATTCTCTGATTTAAATGAATAACCGTCTCGCATCAAACAAGATCCAGATATAATGTTCATTCTTAACCCTGGCACCAAATAACAATTATTCAGTTCTAAAACTAATCCCGAATATAGATGTAGAGGTTGCGTGCCGACGGGGATCACACCGACTTTGGAACCATTTCCCACGCGCATCGTCACCTCGTCCTTAGCCAATCTTCGCTTAATCCGTAGACCCTATTTCGAGTTGCAAATATTAGTAACAGAACCAGTATCAAATACCCAGGCGCTACTGCGAGCATTAGTAAGGTACACATCAATAACATGTATATCAAATATTCCTTTCACTTTGTCATCCTTCTTTTCCGCCAAATACTTGGGGCAGTTCCGCTTCCAGTGACCAGTCCCTTTACAGTAGAAGCACTCAGTCTCAGGCTTAGGTCCAGACTTGGGCTTCTTCACTTGAGCAGCAACTTGTTTTCCGTTCTTCTTGAAGTTCCCCTTCTTTCCTTTGCCCTTTTTCTTGAAACTAGTGGTCTTGTTGACCATTATACGTCTCCAATGTATCTATAATTTTTTATTGTTCCATGCTATTATATTATCTGTTTTGGATGTTAATGGGCTTTATTTTACACTTTTATATTATTTTTGGGACTAACCTATTAACCGGAGGCCCAGCCCAAATTGCTGTGTTTTTGCCTATTTCAGTGTTTCACAGAAAAAGAATATCAAACGGAGTCCAAACAGAATGAAACCTTCGGGAGCATGATTTTTGGAACAAACGTGATCCAGAGGACTTGGAGTGGACATCAAGCAACCAACGAGGCGGCCACGAGGCAGGGGGCATGCCTACCCCCTGGGCGTGCCCTCCACCCTCGTGGCCCCCTCGTGGCTCCACCGACCTACTTCTTCCTCCTATATATATTCACATACCCCAGAACATCCAGGAGCACCATGAAACCCTATTTCCACCGCCGCAACCTTCTGTACCCAAGAGATTCCATCTTGGGGCCTTTTCCGGAGCTCCGCCGGAGGGGCCATTGATCACGGAGGGCCTCTACATCAACTCCATGGCTGAGTAGATTACCTCAGACCTTCGGGTCCATAGTTATTAGCTAGATGGCTTCTTATCTCTCTTTGGATCTCAATACAAAGTTCTCCTCGGTTCTCTTGGAGATCTATTCGATGTAATCTTATTTTGTGGTGTGTTTGTCGAGATCTGATGTGGGTTTAGGATCAAGATTATCTATGAACAATATTTGAATCTTCTCTGAATTCTTTTATGTATGATTGGTTATCTTTGCAAGTCACTTCAAATTATCAGTTTGGTTTGGCCTACTAAATTGATCTTTCTTGCAATGGGAGAACTGCTTAGCTTTGGGTTTAATCTTGCGGTGCTCGATCCCAGTGACAGAAAGGGAAACGACATGTATTGTATTATTGCCATCGAGGATAAAAAGATGGGGTTTATATCATATTGCATGAGTTTATCCCTCTACATCATGTCATCTTGCTTAAAGTGTTACTCTATTCTTATGAACTTAATACTCTAGATGCATGCTGGATAGCGGTCGATGTGTGGAGTAATAGTAGTAGATGTAGGCAGGCGTTGGTCTACTTGTCACGGACGTGATGTCTATATACATGATCATACCTAGATATTCTCATAATTATTCGCTTTTCTATCAATTGCTCGACAGTATTTTGGTCACCCACCGTAATATTTATGCTATCTTGAGAGAAGCCACTAGTGAAACCTATGGCCCCGGGTCTATTTTCCATCATACAAGTTTCCAATCTATTTTATTTTGCAATCTTTAATTTCAATCTATATCATAAAAATACCAAAAATATTTATCTTATTATTATCATCTCTATTAGATCTCACTCTTGCAAGTGGCCGTGAAGGGATTGACAACCCCATTATCGCGTTGGTTGCGAGGTTCTTATTTGTTTGTGTAGGTACGAGGTGACTCGCGTGTGGTCTCCTACTGGATTGTTACCTTGGTTCTCAAAAACTGAGGGAACACTACAAAAAAATACACTTCCATGATGATACGTGTTTGTCACAGAAGGTCGCGTTTTTTGTCATGCATGTACATCCATGACGATTTTATGACAGAATCAAGATAGTCATACCTGTGCTGTCGTAGAAGTGTTCCATGACATTACCAAAATTATCATCACGGAAGTGTCCACTTCCATGACGATAAATCGCGCGTCACAGAAGTGCTTTCGTCAAGGGTGACCGACACGTGGCATCCACCGTAACGGAACGCCGTTAAGCTATCGGGTCGGGTTTTGGATCCGATAACCCGTTAACAGCCCCGACCAATGGGGATTTTCCACGTGTAAAATCATCATTGGCTGGAGGAAACACGTGTCGGCTCATCGTTGGGACAGATGTCATCCACTCATTGGACGGAAGGCGCCTATGATACGTCGACACGTGGCACGGCCCAACAGAGGCCCATTCCTGTGAAAAGGCCGGCCCGTTTGACTTGGTCAAAAGGTGGTAGGCTGGCCCATGGAAAGCCTGTTAACGGCCTGTTCGCATATAGCCCATTTACAGCCCGCTAACCCAAGGCCCGTTACGCCCTATCCGAATTAGCCCCAGTAGCATCATCTGGGCCATCCAATATGATTCCAGCCCGTTTTCACTTCTGGGCATGTATGGCCCATGACGTCTTTCGGCCCATATGAGGCCCTATGTAACTCTTGGCCTATTAACGGCCCGTGGTGAAACTGGCCCGTAATGAACAGTGTATCACTTTACACCCATTAACGGCCCGTGGTGAAACTGGCCCGTAATGAAAAGTGTATCACTTTATACCCATTAACGGCCCATTATTCCGTTGGGCCGTTTCCAGCCCATGTTATCTTTCGGCCTTCTCAGAGCCCATTTATTCTTGGGCTCATTTCCAGAATTCGTTTACTTACGGCCCATTACTGTCATTTTCTGCTTGTGGGCCAAATTCAGCCCGTGGTTACAGTCAGCCCGTTTGTGGTCCGTTAATGCGTTGGGCCGTTTTCATAGCGTCATCAAATACAGCCTATTAACGATGGCCCGTTATGGTCGGCCCATGAATGGACGATTCCCACTCTAGCCCGTTTACGGCCATAATGCGGTCTGTTTGGCCCATGTTTGGCCAATCGATCATACGGCCCGTATAAGGCCCATTGATGATACGGCTCGCAGAAGGCCCATTGTTTCTACGGCCCGTAGAAGGCCCATTGTTTCTACGGCTCGTAGAAGGCCCACTGTTTCTACGCCCAATAGGAGGTCCAGTGTCACTACAGTAAATATTAGCCCATGGTTATTGTGGCCTAGTTTAAAAAAATAGGTTATTGCAGCCACTAGCTAACCGTGGAAAAAGAACTGCAATGACTACAAGCAAACAAATAAACAAGACAACAAGGAAATAAATAAGCAAGCAACTAACGCTAGGCTATCACAGCTATTACACATATTACATCCACTGGGCATCAAAGTTCGCCACTAGTGCAAATATAGGGAACAAAGCAGCATATCATATACACTGGTTGTCAAAGTTGGCGACCAGCGCAAATAAACGCCGCAGCAAAACAAATCCAGAACTAAAACCACTTCAGAAGATCTCAAGAAACAATATCCTGGGTACCCATAATGTTGGCAAGATGCTTAGCAAGCTAATTAACTTTCTCTTGTTTGGCGCTTAAATCCTCCAGCGCTTGCTGTTTCACCAGAATATATGCATCTGAATTCTGCAGGGACTTCCTCAGTCCTTCAGCTTCCTGTCGCAGCACATCTGATCGTTGTCTTTCAACTTGAAGTTGAGACTCAAGAAGACAAACTGATTCATGCAGCGAGTTCGAAGAGCTTGTGCCAGCAGTAGTGGCCAGTAACTCGAACACTACATCAAGACAGGACTTTTGGGTTCCCTCACTGTCGTCAAGATAGTTTTTATCAGCTTTCTTGGAGACCAACAGGGATGTCTCACTATCTTGAACCTTATCTGCATTACTTCCTTTACCATTGGATAACGCGGTACTGTTCTCCAATATTTTGTCCGCATTCTAAAAGAGAAACAAGCAGACACATCACATGTTTACCATGTTGTATATGAAACTCATTTTGGTAAATGAGTTCAATAGTAAAGTGGACAGGATAACAGCATGAAACAAACATATATCTATGTACCATGGTCACTTTATGGTCTATATCATTCTAGTTTTTGTTGCCAAATCAAGATAGAGACACAGTTCAAATAATATTTGTTCAAGACAAAGCAGAATAGACAGAATATAAGTGTAGGTAACTATAGAGCAATAACAACACTTGTAATGTGCATGACATGAAAACATAACTGTTTATTTAATTGAAACTGAAATCAACATAGAGCAGGTTACAACAACAAACCGGTTAAAGAAACAGGTTTAAAACATAACTGTTGCGCCATTGGAGTTTCAATTCCATCCTTCAAATTTGAAAATAGTTGGTATTAGTAAATACAGTAATGCAAGAGCAAAGGAGTATGAACCATAGCTACAGATCCTGACCTGAGAAAAACCTTCTTCTCCTTGAAGCGTTGAGTTGGGATTCGGAGTGGTGGTCCTTGTGCTTTGGGCACTACAGTTCCCTTACTAACTGCTCGTGTTTGGGTGCTTTGTGGCGGAGACGGTGCTGTGTCAACTAGAACCGGGTTACTATCTGCCGGGGTTGGGGTTAGAAGGGGTGTAGCTGGTTCTCTGTCCAACTGGGTAGGGGTACAATCTGCGAGAGTCTAGGTTATGTGTGGTGGATCTGGTCCTTGGGCAAGTACAACCGTGGTTCTATCTGCATCAACTGGTAGCACTATATTTTCTGAAGACTGTGTTGTTACTCCCTTAGATACTGCCATCACGCTCTCCAATTCAAATGGCTGATAAACAAGAAAAGTAATTGAAAGTGATACGGACATGGGTGATGCTAGCGATGTTAGGCTCTATGCCAGTCCGGAACTCTGTTTTCTGTCTGCTTCATCTATAAAAGTGGAGCGGGGAAAGCCCTTTCTTAAAAAATGTGTGAGAGCTATATCTCGCATTAGGCGAGATGGAAGAAGCTCTCACTGAAGAGTCTGCAGTAGCGGGCCGGCCCATTAGCGCATAGTAAAATAAGAGAAAAACAGGGAGGAAAAGAGTGCTCCCACGGAATCGATCCCAGGTGGCCTCGGTGGTGTGTGTGGTGCTTTTAGGGCTAGTTTGGTTCGTATCCTCAACAACGTGCCTGAGAAAAACAAGTGCCTGGTTTGGGCCTGAGTTGTTGGTTTTTTCTTGCCTGGCCAGGCTAGTTTTTAGTATACGTGTTTGGATTGTGACCTGGCCTGGTAGCACTAATAAAAAGTATAGTTCAGCTCTGGTCCCACCTCGATTTCTGTAACTTGGTATTAAGATCCAGGCTTCCGGCCAGGTGCGAGGACTGGGACGCCTGGCACAGGCTAACGATCCTGCCTGGGCTAAACATCTTCTTTACTTTTTTTTAAACCAGACCAGGCTAATCAATCTCCCGACACAACCAGGCCAGGCACACTGTGATTCTTCAGGTCACCAACCAAACAACATCCAGGCAGATTCCAGGCGTGCTTCAGGCCAAGCAAATCATCCCCAGGAAACGATCCAAACAGGCCCTTAATCACTACACAAGGAGGCACGACCAACTTGAGGAAAACGTGCATTTTTTTGTTTTCTTAGTTTTTATTTTCTTTTCTTCTTTTCCTTTTTTTGTTTGATTTTCTTATTTCTTCTTGGGTTTTCTTTTTTTGTTGCTATACTTTGGTTGCTGTTGTTTTTCGGTTTCTCTTTGTTTCTCTCATGCTTTTAATGTTTTTTCTTTTCTTTTTTCTCATTTTTCTTCGGTTTTTTGTTTTCTTTCATTGTTCTCAATGTTTCTTTGTTTCTTTATTGGTTTTCAAAGTTTACAATTCTTTTTTCTGCATTTGTTTCTTCGGTTTTTATGTTCCGCATTATTTTTGTTTGCTTTCTTTTTCGATTTTCATAGTTTTCTGTTTATCTTTATTTCTTTTGGTTTTTATTCTATGTTTTTGAATACATCAAGAATATTTTTTCTAATCATGTTTAACATTTTTATAATACATGATCAACATTTTGTGTAAAACTCTCTTAATTTTCTAAATTCTTGACTAAAGAAATTCAAATACAAATTATTACTTTTAATAAATGTTCAAAGTTGTTCCTATATATATATATTAAAAAAATTTAAATGCTTAATTAATAATTTACAATTAAATGTAAACATTTCTTTAAACCATGAGAAAAAAATTTGTACGCACACTTAACATTTTATGAGGTCTTGATTAAGATTTTAAATTTAATATTAATATTTTCGAACACATGGTAAATACTATTTCTATACACATTTAACATTTTATGAATGCTTTATTAATATTTTTTAAATACTTGTTCAATATTTATCAAATGCTTGATTAACATTTTTGTATACACATTTTTTTAATACGTACTCAACATTATTTCTATACACATTTAACGTTTTCCAATAGCTTGATTAACATTTTTAGTTACTTTTCAACATTTTTAAAATGCTTAATTAACATTTTTATATACATGATCAATTTTTTATATCATTTTTAATACATGGTCGGCATTTTTTTCTATACACATTACATTTTCTAAATTCTAGATTAATATTTTTTAAGTATTTGTTCAAAAGAATTTCAAGTGCTTGATTAACATTTTCATATACATGATCAAGTTATTTGGTCTTTTTTTAATAATACACGGTCAATAGTTTTTCTATACATATGTAATATTTTCTAAATGATTGATTAACATGTTTTAATTTATGTTCAACTTTTTTGAAATGCTTTGATTAACATTTCCTATATACATGATCAAATTATGTCATACACAATGTATTCTTTTGCATACATTTCGTATATGTGATAAACATTTTCTTTATACACATTTTAAAAAAATCGAATGCTTGAATGACATTTTTCAAATGTTTT
The DNA here is from genome assembly GCF_003073215.2 of Triticum urartu. Classification (NCBI taxonomy): domain Eukaryota; kingdom Viridiplantae; phylum Streptophyta; class Magnoliopsida; order Poales; family Poaceae; genus Triticum; species Triticum urartu. The sequence continues at coordinate 651,447,968 of NC_053028.1, read as the reverse complement.
ATTTACAGTTATTTTTGTAATGTAATTACTTAGAATATTTTTGTAATGTAACACAAGGGAAAAAATGAAGCAAAAAATGAAAACAAAAAACAAAAACAAACAAACAGAAAACGAGGTTGTGGTCCTGCGCGCCTGGGCCGGCACAATTCACGCGCAATCTTCAGCGATGTTCCCTCTATTTGCATGAAGCGAGACATAGGAGCTCCCTTAAAAACGACCTTGTTCCATCTAGTGGCGACTCAGCGTGAATTATTGAACGGGCTTTGCCCAAAACTATTGAACATACTGAGCCCAAACAATTCATTAAAAAAAATCTTGTAATGAAAAAATTGCCTCGAATAAGATGCAACAAAATTTTCCATTGCCATATTTTTTTAATACAATACAATTTATAAAATCGCCAGGACTCTAAAATTGCCATCTTAATAACAAAATTGTAAAACAAAATACCTTAATTTAGCATGGCAAGAAATGCGTAAATTTGTCACAGACCTACGAAAATACCAACCTAACACATATAATAACACAAAAAATGGCATCTCAAATAGTTAAAAACTTTGAGAATTATTTTTGTTTTCAAAACACGCAGAAATGAAAATAGGGCCTCCTAGCTAGCGAGCCCAACCCAAGATCAAGATAAAAAAAACAAATAATTTGCCATGTTATGTACATAAGATTTGACATGCTATACAAAGTGAATTTGTGGTGCCCAACTACCACATATTAGTGTTCTCAAACATACAAAGATATATAGTTAGAAAAATTAAAGGGAGAGTTGTCGCATTATAGATAATAATTTTTCCAAGCATCATAAACCAAAATTTACCATGACTCTGAAAATTATAAATGGTACAAAAATGTCTCAAAAAAACTAGCTATGATACAACAATGCAACTTGCCATGTATCAAAAATTTATTTTGCCATGGATGTAAATTTTGGCATGGTAATTTGTCATGGATTTGAAATTAAATTTGCCTTGAGAAGTAAATTTTCATGTGACGAGGAAACAAAAATTTGTAAAAGCAAAAACAATCTATCTTGATAACTGTCATGACAAAAATTGGCTATGTTTCTCTTCCATGGCAAACAAACATAACATGTTTGCGAGGGCAAAAACCTTTACATTTTGTACGCGATATAAAAAGGTGTGTTTTTTGCCATGAATTAGAGTTCAGTTGTAGGAAGTTTTTCTGCCATAGCACCTATACATACATCATGTCAACTTGATGGCAACCAGAATGTTGGTAATGTTTCTCTACCTTGGCAAACAAACATGACATTTTTGCCATGGAAAACTTAAAAAAATATTACAAGAACAATTTATAAACTTACCATGTGATCAAATACAAAATGTCCATGCTATTCACAAATATTTGCCATGCTACATACAAAGGATTTGCCATCCCCCATACAGAAAAAGTGTGGTTTCGCCCCTCCCCCTATCCCCTTATCAAAAAAATTGCCATGTCAAAACCCTTAAAATAATGTTATAAGAACAATTTCTAAACTTCAATTTTGGTCCATACAAAACATGTCTACAAATTGCCATGAACTATAGAACAGTTTCGTAACATTTTTGCCATGAACTAGAATTCAGCTATAGGAAGTTTTTCTACCATGGTGCCTATACATACAACATGTAACTTGATGGCAAAAGAATTTCGTTATGTTTCTCTGCCATGGAAAACAAACATGACTTTCTTGCCATGGTAAACTTAAAAAAACTATTACAAGGACAATTTGTAAGCTTGCCATGTGATCATACAAAAATTGGCATGCTATGTACAAAACATTTCCCATGCTACATACAAACGATTTGACATCCCCTGTATAGGAAAAATGTGGTTTGGCACCCCCCCCTCGTTTCCTTATCCAAAAAATTGTCATGCTATACACACAAAACTTGCCATTCCCAACTACCACATACCAGTGATTTGAAAACATGCAAAATATGTATAGTTAAAAAAGAAAAAAAGAAGAGAATTTGCCATGTTGTAGATAATAGATTTGCAATGGCTATTGAACTAAGGCATAGCCTAGTGGTGGGAAGGGGCTGATGCCTTCCCACCCACCCAGGTTCAAGGCTTGGTACTTGCAATTTGGGTTTGTTGCACCAATTATACTGTAGGGGGTTCCCTTATAGTCTTTCTATAAAAAATGGCTATTGAACTAAAATTTACCATGGCCGTGAAATTATAAATTTGCTATAGTTATAAATCTAGCCATGGCACGGCAAATTGCCATGTCTCTGAAATTTAAAATTTCCATCAACGTAAAACTCGTCATGGTGTGTACATGAAAAATAGGTATCCAACTCAAAATGCAAATTTATAAGCCCGCATGGAAATTTAGAAGAAAAAAAAACAATTTTCCATGTGAAAACATTCATACAGTTTTCCATGAGAAACAATTAGCCATGTGAACATTTCAAACATTCATACAGTTTCTCATATATTTGGTCAATTAGCATAACAACAAAAGTAACTAGGAAAATCTATGGATTAACGCATGAACCACTAAAAAGTTGAATCTCACAAATTCGCATCATATATATAAGAATTGAGAATAGTGCATCACCTTCAGTAAAGAGCTAGGACTACACGACGATGTTGTCGGCGTCGATGCCGAGGGCTAGCAAGGGATGTCGACGTCCTTATGAGAGCGTACTCCAGGGCGGCGAACTTGAGATCCCACGAGGCGGCATGCTCGTGGTTTGGTGAAACATCGACATGAAGATGACGGTGGCGGGTCTGAATTAGCGGAGCATAGGTGTGCGAGGATGCGGCGATTGTGAGCTCTGACATGCAGGACAATGGCGAGAATCTCCTCTTCGTCTGCCTCGCATGAGGTGGCAGTGATTAGAAGATTGCTCGGTCGCCTCTACCAGCGGTAGCGGCGTGCAGGCGATTGACGCCGATCAAATCTCAGGGAGGGGGAAGAGAGAGTGGGATGATGAAATGATATCAGACAGTAGGGGAAAAGAATGTGGGGACTATTGGGTAACGTAGTATTTCAAAAAATTTACCTACGATCACGCAAAAATTTACCTACGATCACGCAAAATCTATCAAGTCCTCTTTATTCCCATACGCAACAACCCCCTTACTCGGGTTTGTGTTTCAGTCACTCACCAACCCACTATAAGCGAATCATGAACGTATTGCAACACCCTACAGCGGGAACCCCTCACGCTTGCGCGACACGGAGGGCACCATAGGACAACATCAAAGTAAAACATATAACTCATACCAATCTAGATCATCAATCAACCCAAAGACAAAAGATATCTACTAAAAACATCATAGGATGGCAACACATCATTGGATCATAATATGTGGCATAAAGCACCATGTTCAAGTAGGGATTACAGCGGGGTGCGGGAGAGTGGACCGCGTAAAAGAGATGAGGGTGATGATGATGATGGTGATGTTGATGAAGACGATCACCGCAGCAATGATTTCCCTCCCGATGGCACTCCGGTGCCACCGAGAGAGAGGAGGAGAGGCTCTCCCCCTTGTGCTTCCTCCTCCATGGCCTCCCCCCTAGATGGGGAGAGGTTCTCCCTCTGGTCCTTGGCCTTCACGGTGATGATGGCCCCTCCGGGATCCTCCTCCATGCCCTCCGGTGATGACGCCCCCCTCCGGCAGGGTGCCAGAGAGGGCCTAGATTGGTTTTGGTGGCTACGGAGGCTTCTGGCGGCGGAACTCCCGATCTAGGTTAATTTTCCGAGGTTTCTGTATTTATAGGAATTTTTGGCGTCGGTCTCATGTCAAGGAGGTGCCCGAGTCGTCCACGAGGCAGGACCACACGCCTGGGGGGTGGGCACGCCCCCACCCTCGTGGACGCACCGGGACTCTCCTGGCCCAACTCTTTTACTCCGGGATCTTCTTTTGGTCCATAAAAAATCGTCAAAAATTGGCACGTCAATTGGACTCCGTTTGATATTCCTTTTCTGTAAAACTTAGAAACAAGGAAAAAACAGAAACTGGCACTGGCACTGGGCACTAGGTTAATAAGTTAGTCCCAAAAATCATATAAAATAGCATATAAATGCATATAAAACATCCAAGGTTGATAATATAATAGCATGAATACTTCATAAATTATAGATACATTGGAGACGTATCAAGATCCAGCTGAAGCCGAGGGAGAGTTTCGTCAGCACGACGGCGTGTTGACGGTGATGATGAAGTTACCAACGCAGGGCTTCGCCTAAGCACTACGACAATATGACCGAGGTGGAAAACTGTGGAGTGGGGCACCGCCCACGACTAAGAAATCAACTTGTGTGTCTATGGGGTGCCCCCTCGCCCGTATATAAAGGAGTGGAGGAGGGGGCCGGCCGGCCTCATGGGGTCCAAGGGGGGAATCCTACTCCTACTAGGAGTAGGCTCCCCCCTTCCTAGTCCAACTAGGAGGGGAAGGAAAGGAAAGCGGGAGAGAAGGAAGGGGGCGGCCCCCCTACCCAATTCGGATTGGGCTTGGGGTGGCGCGCCCCTCCACTTGGCTGCCTCCTCCTCTCTTCCACTATGGCCCATGAAGGCCCATTAACCCCCCCCCCCCCGGGGGGGGGGGGGGGGGGTGGAAACCTTTCTAGTGTCCAAACATAACCCTCCAATATATCAATCTTTATGTCTCGGCCATTTCGAGACTCGTCGTCATGTCCGTGATCACATCCGGGACTCCGAACAACCTTCGGTACATCAAATCACATAACTCACAATACATATCGTCATCGAACGTTAAGCGTGCGGACCCTACGGGTTCGAGAACTATGTAGACATGACCGAGACTCATCTTCGGTCAATAACCAATAGAGGAACCTGGATGCTCATATTGGTTCCTACATATTCTATGAAGATCTTTATCGGTCAAACCGCATAACAACATACGTTGTTCCCTTTGTCATCGGTATGTTACTTGCCTGAGATTCGATCATCGGTATCATCATACCTATTTCAATCTCGTTACCGCCAAGTCTCTTTACTCGTTCCATAATGCATCATTCCGCAACTAACTTATTAGTCACATTGCTTGCAAGGCTTATAGTGATGTGCATTACCGAGAGGGCCCAGAGATACCTCTCTGACAATCGAAGTGAAAAATCCTAATCTCGATCTATGCCAACTCAACAAACACCACCGGAGACACCTATAGAGCATCGTTATAATCACCCAGTTACGTTGTGACATTTGATAGCACACTGAGTGTTCCTCTGGTATTTGGGAGTTGCATAATCTCATAGTCATAGGAACACGTATAAGTCATGAAGAAAGCAATAGCAATAAACTAAACGATCATAGTGCTAAGCTAACGGATGGGTCTTGTCAATCACATCATTCTCTAATGATGTGATCCCGTTTATCAAATGACAACTCATGTCTATGATTAAGAAACATAACCATCTTTGATTAACGAGCTAGTCAAGTAGAGGCATACTAGTGACACTTTGTTTGTCTATGTATTCACACATGTACTAAGTTTCTGGTTAATACAATTCTAGCATGAATAATAAACATTTACCATGATATAAGGAAATATAAATAACAACTTTATTATTGCCTCTAGGGCATATTTCCTTCAGTCTCCCACTTGCACTAGAGTCAATAATCTAGATTACATTGTAATGATTCTAACACCCATGGAGTCGTGGTGTTGATCGTGTTTTGCTCGTGAGAGAGGCTTAGTCAACGGGTCTGCAACATTCATATCCGTATGTATCTTGCAAATATCTATGTCTCCCTCCTTGACTTGATCGCGGATGGAATTTAAGTGTCTCTATATGTGCTTGGTTCTCTTGTGAAATCTGGATTCCTTTGCCAAGGCAATTGCACCAGTATTGTCACAAAATATTTTCATTGGACCCGATGCACTAGGTATGACACCTAGATCAGATATGAACTCCTTCATCCAAACTCCTTCATTTGCTGCTTCCAAAGCAGCTATGTACTCTGCTTCGCACGTAGATCCCGCCACGATGCTCTACATGGAACTACACCAACTTACAGCTCCTCCATTTAATAAAAAACGTATCCGGTTTGTGACTTAGAGTCATCCGGATCAGTGTCAAACCTTGCATCGACGTAACCATTTACGAAGATCTCTTTGTCACCTCCATAAACAAGAAACATATCCTTAGTCCTTTTCAGGTATTTCAGGACGTCTTGACCGTTGTCAAGTGATCCACTCCTGAATTACTTTGGTACCTCCCTGCTAAACTAATAGCAAGGCACACATCAGGTCTGGTACATAGCATTGCATACATGATAGAACCTATGGCTGAAGCATAGGGAATGACTTTCATTTTCTCTCTATCTTCTACAGTGGTCGGACATTGAGTCTGACTCAACTTCACACCTTGTAACACAGGCAAGAACCCTTTCTTTGCTTGATCCATTTTGAACTTCTTCAAAACTTTATGAAGGTATGTGCTTTGTGAAAGTCTAGTTAAGCGTCTTGATCTATGTTTATAGATCTTGATGCCCAATATATAAGCAGCTTCACCGAGGTCTTTCATTGGAAAATTCTTATTCAAGTATCTTTTTATGCTATTCAGAAATTCAGTATCATTTCTGATCAACAATATGTCATCCACATATAATAATAGAAATGCTACAGAGCTCCCACTCACTTTCTTGTAAATACATACTTCTCCAAAAGTCTATATAAAACCATATGTTTTTATCACACTATCAAAGCGTATATTCCAACTCCGAGATGCTTGCACCAGTCCATAAATGGATCGCTAGAGCTTTCACACTTTGTTAGCACCTTTTGGATCGAGAAAACCTTCTGGTTACATCATATACAACTCTTCTTTAAGATATCCATTAAGGAATGCATTTTTGACATCCATTTGCCAAATTTCATAATCATAAAATGCCGCAATTGCTAACATGATAAGGACAGACTTAAGCATCGCTTCGGGTGAGAAGGTCTCATCGTAGTCAACTCCTTGAACTTGTCGAAAACCTTTCGCAACAAGTCGAGCTTTGTAGACAGTAATATTACCGTCAATGTCAGTCTTCTTCTTGAAGATCCATTTATTCTCTATGGCTTACCGATCATCGGGCAAGTCAACCAAAGTCCACACTTTGTTCTCATACATGGATCCCATCTCAGATTTCATGCCCTCAAACCATTTTGCGGAATCTGGGCTCATCATCGCTTCCTCATAGTTCGTAGGTTCGTCATGGTCAAGTAACATGACCTCCAGAACAGGATTACCATACCACTCTGGTGCGGATCTCACTCTGATTTACCTACGAGGTTCGGTAGTAACTTGATCTGAAGTTACATGATCATTATCATTAGCTTCCTCACTAATTGGTGTAGTAGTTACAGGAACATATTTCTGTGATGAACTACTTTCCAATAAGGGAGCAGGTACAGTTACCTCATCAAGTTTCTACTTTCCTCCCACTCACTTCTTTTCAGAGAAACTCCTTCTCTAGAAAGGATCCATTCTTAGCAACGAAAATCTTGCCTTCGGATCTATGATAGAAGGTGTACCCAACAGTCTCCTTTGGGTATCCTATGAAGACACATTTCTCCGATTTGGGTTCGAGCTTATCAGGTTTAAGCCTTTTCACATAAGCATCGCAGCGCCAAACTTTAAGAAACGACAACTTGGGTTTCTTGCCAAACCATAGTTCATATGGTGTCATCTCAACGGATTTAGATGGTGCCCTATTTAACGTGAATGAAGCCGTCTCTAAAGCATAACCCCAAAATGTGTTGTGGATCGTTGCAGAAATTAAAAAATTTCTACGCATCACCAAGATCAATCTATGGAGAGACTAGCAACGAGAGAGCGAGGAGTGCATCTTCATACCCTTGAAGATCGTGAGACGGAAGCGTTACAAGAACACAGATGAAGGAGTCGTACTCGCAGCAATTCAGGTCGCGGTTGATTCCGATCTAAGCGCCGAACAACGACGCCTCCGCGTTCAACACACATGCAGCACGGGGACGTCTCCTCCTTCTTGATCCAGCAAGGGGGAAGGAGAAGTTGGGGAAGAAGTCCCGCAACACGACGGCGTGGTGGTGGAGCTTGCAGTTCTCCGGCAGGGCTTCGCCAAGCTCAACGGAGGAGGAGGGGATGTAGGAGAGGGGGAGGGCTGCGCCTTGGATAAGGTGCTGCTGCCCTCCCTCCTCCCCTCTATTTATAGGGTGAAGGGGGAAGGGGGCCGGCCCTTCTAGATGAGATCTAGAGGGAGGGCGGCTGCCAAGGGGAGGGGGATTGCCCCCCAAGCCAAGGGGGTGCCCCTTTTAGGGTTTCCCCTCAACCCTAGGCGCAAGGGCCCTAGGGGGATGGCGCCCAACCCACTTAGGGGCTGGTTCCCTTCCACATACAGCCCATAGGGACCTCCGGGGCAGGTGGACCCTCCCGGTTGACCCCCGGAACCCCTTCGGTGGTCCCGGTACAATACCAGCAAACCCCTGAATACTTCCAGTGACTGTATGATGACTTCCCATATATAAATCTTCACCTCCGGACCATTCCGGAACTCCTCATGACGTCCGGGATCTCATCCGGGACTCCGAACAACATTCGGTAACCACATACTATTTCCCATAATAACTCTAGCGTCACCGAACCTTAAGTGTGTAGACCCTACGGGTTCGGGAACCATGTAGACATGAACGAGACATCTCTCCGGCCAATAACCAACTGCGGGATCTGGATACCCATGTTGGCTCCCACATGTTCCACGATGATCTCATCGGATGAACCACGATGTCGAGGATTCAATCAATCCCGTATACAATTCCCTTTGTCCATCGGCATGTTGCTTGCCCGAGATTCGATCGACGGTATCCCAATACCTAGTTCAATCTCGTTATTGGCAAGTCTCTTTACTTGTTACATAATGCATGATCCCGTGACTAACTCCTTAGTCATTCTGAGCTCATTAGGATGATGCATTACCGAGTGAGCCCAGAGATACCTCTCCGTCATACGGAGTGACAAATCCCAGTCTCGATTCGTGCCAACCCAACAGACACTTTCGGAGATACACGTAGTGCACCTTTATAGCCACTAGTTACGTTGTGACGTTTGGCACACCCAAAGCATTCCTACAGTATCCGGGAGTTGCACAATCTCATGGTCTAAGGAAAAGATACTTGACATTAGAAAAGCTTTGGCAGACGAACTACACAACCTTGTGCTATGCTTAGGATTGGGTCTTGTCCATCACATCATTCTCCTAATGATGTGATCCCATTATCAAAGACATCCAATGTCCATGGTCAGGAAACCACGACCATCTATTGATCAACAAGCTAGTCAACTAGAGGCTTACTAGGGAGATATTACGTTGTATGTATCCACACATGTATTACGGTTTCCGGTTAATACAATTATAGCATGAACAATAGACAATTATCATGAACAAGGAAATATAATAATAACCACTTTATTATTGCCTCTAGGGCATATTTCCAATAGTCTTCCACTTGCACTAGAGTCAATAATCTAGTTACATTGTGATGAGTCGAACACCCATAGAGTTCGGGTGTTGATCATGTTTTTCTCGTGGAAGAGGTTTAGTCAATGGATCTGCGACATTCAGATCCATATGCACTTTACAAATATCTATGTCTCCATCTTGAACATTTTCACGAATGGAGTTGAAGCGACGCTTGATATGCCTGGTCTTCTTGTGAAACCTGGGCTCCTTGGCTAGGGCAATAGCTCCAGTGTTGTCACAAAAGAGATTCATCGGGCCTGGCGCATTGGGAATAACTTCTAGGTCGGCAATGAACTCCTTTATCCAGATTGCTTCATGTGCTGCCTCCGAGGCTGCCATGTACTCCGCTTCACATGTAGATCCCGCCACGATGCTTTTCTTGCAACTGCACCAGCTGACTGACCCACCATTCAAAATATACACGTATCCGGTTTGTGACTTGGAGTCATCCAGATCTGTGTCGAATCTAGCATCGACGTAACCCTTTACGACGAGCTCTTCGTCACCTCCATAAACGAGAAACATATCCTTAGTCCTTTTCAGGTACTTCAGGATATTCTTGACCGTTGTCCAGTGTTCCATGCCGGGATTACTTTGGTACCTTCCTACCAAACTTACGGCAAGGTTCACATCAGGTCTGGTACATAGCATGGCATACATAATAGACCCTATGGCCGAGGCATAGGGGATGACACTCATCTTTTCTCTATCTTCTGCCGTGGTCGGGCATTGAGCCATTCTCAATCTCACACCTTGCAATACAGGCAAGAACCCCTTCTTGGACTGATCCATATTGAACTTCTTCAATATCTTGTCAAGGTATGTGCTTTGTGAAAGACCAATGAGGCGTCTCGATCTATCTCTATAGATCTTGATGCCTAATATGTAAGCAGCTTCTCCAAGGTCCTTCATTGAAAAACACTTATTCAAGTAGGCCTTTATGCTTTCCAAGAATTCTATATCATTTCCCATCAATAGTATGTCATCCACATATAATATGAGAAATGCTACAGAGCTCGCACTCACTTTCTTGTAAACATAGGCTTCTCCATAAGTCTGTGTAAACCCAAACGCGTTGATCATCTCATCAAAGCGAATGTTCCAACTCCGAGATGCTTGCACCAGCCCATAGATTGAGCGCTGGAGCTTGCATACCTTGTCAGCATTCTTAGGATCGACAAAGCCTTCCGGCTGCATCATATAAAATTCTTCCTTAAGGAAACCATCAAGGAATGCCGTTTTGACGTCCATCTGCCATATCTCATAATCATAGAATACGGCAATTGCTAACATGATTCGGACGGACTTCAACTTCGCTACGGGTGGGAAGGTCTCATCGTAGTCAACCCCTTGAACTTGTCGGTAACCCTTAGTGATAGGCCGAGCCTTATAGATGGTCACATTACCATCCGTGTCTATCATCTTCTTAAAGATCCATTTATTTTCTATGGCTCGCCGATCATCGGGCAAGTCTGTCAAAGTCCATACTTCGTTTTCATACATGGATCCTATCTCGGATTTCATGGCTTCAAGCCATTTGTTGGAATCCGGTCCCGCCATTGCTTCTTCATAATTCGAAGGTTCACCATTGTATAACAACATGATTTCCAGGACAGGGTTGCCGTACCACTCTGGTGCGGAACGTGTCCTTGTGGACCTGCAAAGTTCAGTAGCAACTTGATCCGAAGTTTCATGATCATCATCATTAACTTCCTCTCTAGTCGGTGCAGGCACCACAGAAACATCTTCCTGAGCTGCGCTACTCTCCGGTTCAAGAGGCAATACCTCATCAAGTTCTACTTTCCTCCCACTTACTTCTTTCGAGAGAAACTCTTTCTCCAGAAAGGATCCATTCTTGGCAACAGAGACCTTGCCTTCGGATCTGAGGTAGAGGGTATACCCAATAGTTTCCTTAGGGTATCCTATGAAGACACATTTTTCTGATTTGGGTTCGAGCTTTTCAGGTTGAAGTTTCTTGACATAAGCATCGCATCCCCAAACTTTCAGAAACGACATCTTAGATTTCTTCCCAAACCATAATTCATACGGTGTCGTCTCAACGGATTTTGACGGAGCCCTATTTAAAGCAAATGCGGCAGTCTCTAAAGCATAACCCCAAAATGATAGCGGTAGATCGGTAAGAGACATCATAGATCGCACCATATCCAATAGAGTGTGATTACGACGTTCGGACACACCATTACGCTGAGGTGTTCCAGGCGGCGTGAGTTGTGAAACAATTCCACATTTCCTTAAATGCGTGCCAAATTCGTGACTCAAATATTCTCCCCACGATCTGATCGTAAGAACTTTATTTTCCTGTCACATTGATTCTCTACCTCACTCTGAAATTCAATGAACTTTTCAAAGGTCTCAGACTTGTGTTTCATTAAGTAGACATACACATATCTACTTAAGTCATCAGTGAGGGTGAGAACATAACGATAGCCATCGCGAGCCTCAATGCTCCATTGTTCCGGAGAACGGAGTCTTGGTAATTTTGCCCATGAGGCATGGTTCGCACGTGTCAAATGATTCATAATCAAGAGACTCCAAAAGTCCATCTGCATGGAGTTTCTTCATGCGTTTGACACAAATGTGACCAAGGCGGTAGTGCCACAAGTATGTGGGACTATCATTATCAACCTTACATCTTTTGGCATTCACACTATGAATATGTGTAACATCACGTTCGAGATTCAATAAGAATAAACCATTGACCAGCGGGGCATGACCATAAAACATATCTCTCATATAAATAGAACAACCATTATTCTCATATTTAAATGAGTAGCCATCTTGCATTAAACGAGATCCAGATACAATGTTCATGCTCAAAGATGGCACTAAATAACAATTATTGAGGTTTAAAACTAATCCCGTAGGTAAATGTAGAGGTAGCGTGCCGACAGCGATCACATCGACCTTGGAACCATTCCCAACGCGCATCATCACCTCGTCCTTCGCCAGTCTCTGCTTATTCCGCAGCTCCTATTTTGAGTTACAAATATGCACTAGTAGAAAACGGAGCTTTAAAACCGGTTCGTAAGGGCCTTTAGTGCCGGTTCTGCAACCGGCACTAAAGAGTGGAGACTAAAGACCCCCCCCCTTTAGTACCGGTTCGGCATGAACCGCCACTAAACGCCCACCACATGGCGTGAGCTCGCGCCGTGGTATGGGGGACCTTTAGTACCGGTTGGTGTTACGAGCCGATACTAAAGGTATTTTTTTTGAATTTTTTGGAAAAACTGATTTTTTTTCGATTTTCGATTTTCTAAATTATTTGATGATTTAGTCTCTAATCACCCCCTCTTAACTGCTCAAGTGTGGACCACTCATTCCAAATCGTCAAAATTCCCGGCCGGTCACCCATCCTCTCACTCCACCGGCCTGAGCACGCTTAACTTCGTAGTTCTATTCCCCCTACTTTCCAAGTCTGCACTTGTTGTTTTCATGACAAATGAAAGCTGTCAATCCTATTAACCCTCAGCAATTTACCTTGAGCATTAGGTCACACGTTTCACCGTTTGAGTTTGAAACTATTATTTAAAAACACTAATTATTTAGTAACACTAATATTTCTTGAATAAGTTTGACCATAGTTTGACCAGATTTGACCAAAATTCAAAAAATTGAAATAATTATTTAGTAACACTAATATTCTTGAATAATTATGTAGTAACATTAATACTTCTTGAATAAGTAGTTTGACAGATTTAACCAAAATTAAAAAAATGAAATTTGAGCATATCTTTTTTCCTTTTGGAATCTGAGGATTCTAAAAAATTGCAAACAAGCCGTAGGCTGTCAAAATCGGATGCGGATTTTTGTGCTGAATTTTTTGATATATTATATGTTTTTTTCCGACATCGTATGCAAAAGTTATAGCCGTTTTACATTTTCCCTACACTTTTGCAAAACATGTCCAAATTTAAGTGTTGAAATTTTCCTAACTAGTAGATGTAGTAATATAACTACCTCTCGAAGGATTTTATTTTTTTTGAAGTTTTTATCATTTTCTTTTGATTTTTTCTAAACTAAAATGGCGATACACGGGGGTGGGGGGGGGTGGGGTGGGGGTAGAGTTTGAAAATTTCCCTATAGTCCCGGTTTGTGTCTCCAACCGGGACTATAGGTCAGACCCCTTTAGTCCCGGTTTGTGGCACGAACCGGTACTAAAGGATAGCCCTTTAGTCCCGGTTTGTGGCACGAACCGATACTAAAGGATAGCCCTTTAGTACCGGTTTGTGCCACGAACTGGTACTAAAGGTGATCGTGGGGCCCCGGCCTGACGCCAGCCTACAACCACCCCTTTAGTACCGGTTCGTGGCACGAACCGGTAATAAAGGTTCAACACGAACCGATAATAAAGGTTCAACACGAACCGGCATTAATGCATAGCCGTTCGAACCGGCACTAATGGTACCATTAGTACCGGGCCAAAATCGAACCGGGACTAATGTGTCTCACATTAGGTCCTTTTTCTACTAGTGATGAGAAACTGCACCGGTATCAAATACCAGGAGCTACTACGAGTGTTGGTAAGGTACACATCAATAACATGTATATCATATACCTTTGGTATTGCCGGCCTTCTTGTCCGCTAAGTACTTGGGGTAGTTTCGCTTCCAGTGACCATTTCCCTTGCAATAAAAGCACTGAGTCTCGGGCTTGGGTCCATTCTTTGGCTTCTTCCCAGCAACTGATTTACCGGGCACGGCAACTACCTTGCCGTCCTTCTTGAAGTTCTTCTTACCCTTGCCCTTCTTGATACTAGTGGTCTTATTCACCATCAACACTTGATGTTCCTTTTTGGTCTCCACCTCCGCTGATTTCAGCATTGAATATAACTTAGGAATGGACTTCTCCATCCCTTGCATATTGTAGTTCATCACAAAGCTCTTGTAGCTAGGTGGGAGCAACTGAAGGATCCTGTCAATGACTGAGTCATCTTGGAGATTAACTCCCAACTGAGACAAACGGTTGTGTAACCCGGACATAGTGAGTATATGCTCACTGACAGAACTGTTTTCCTCCATCTTAAAACTGTAGAACTTGTCGGGGACTTCATATCTCTCGCCCCGGACATGAGCTTGGAAAACCATTTTCAGCTCTTGGAACATCTCCTATGCTCTGTGCTGCTCAAAACGCTTTTGGAGCCCCGGTTCTAAGCTGTAAAGCATGTCGCACTGAACCAGGGGGTAATCATCACTACGCGACTGCCAGGCGTTCATAACGTCTTGAGTTGCTGGGAAATGGGTGCGTCACCTAACAGTGCTTCAAGGACATATGCTTTCTTGGCAGCTATGAGGATGATCCTCAAGTTCTGGACCCAGTCTGTATAGTTGCTACTATCGTATTTTAGCTTGGTTTTCTCTAGGAACGCGTTGAAGTTGAGGGAAACATTAGCGTGGGCCATTTGATATACAAGACATATTGCAAAGATTTTAGACCATGTTCATGATAATTAAGTTCATTTAATCAAATTATTTAATGAACTCCCACTCAGAAAGACATCCCTCTAGTCATCTAAGTGATACACAATCCGAATCGACTAGGCCGTGTCCGATCATCACGTGAGACGGGCTAGTCATCAACGATGAACATCTCCATGTTGATCGTATCTACTACACGACTCATGTTCGACCTTTCGGTCTCTCGTGTTCCGAGGCCATGTCTGTACATGCTAGGCTCGACAAGTCAACCTAAGTGTTTTGCATGTGTAAATCTGGCTTACACCCGTTGTATTCGAATGTTAGAATCTATCACACTCGATCATCATGTGGTGCTTCGAAACAACGAACCTTCGCAACGGTGCATAGTTAGGGGGAACACTTTCTTGGAATTTTAGCGAGGGATCATCTTATTTAAGCTACCATCATTCTAAGCAAATAAGATGTATAAACATGATAAACATCACATGCACCCAAATAGTGACATGATATGGCCAATATCATTTTGCTTCTTTTGATCTCCATCTTCGGGGCGCCATGATCATCATCGTCACCGGCATGACACCATGATCTCCATCATCGTGTCTTCATGAAGTTGTCTCGCCAACTGTTACTTCTACTACTATGGCTAACGTTTAGCAATAAAGTAAAGTATTTACATGGTGTTTTCATTGACACGCATGTCATACAATAAATTAAGAAAACTCCTATGACTCCTGCCAGTTGTCATACTCATTGACATGCAAGTCGTGATTCCTATTACAAGAACATGATCAATCTCATACACCACATATATCATTCATCACATCCTTTTGGCCATATCACATCACACGGCATATGCTGCAAGAACAAGTTAGACATCCTCTAATTGTTGTTGCAAGTTTTTTCGTGGCTGCTATAGGTTTCTAGCAAAAAAGTTTCTTACCTACGCCAAAACCACAACATGATATGCCAATTTCTATTTACCCTTCATAAGGAGCCTTTTCATTGAATCCGATCCAACTAAAGTGGGAGAGACAGACACCCGCTAGCCACATTATGCAACTAGTGCATGTTAGTCAGTGGAACCTGTCTCACGTAAGTGTATGTGTAAGGTCGGTCTGGGACGCTTCATCCCACGATGCCGCCGAATCAAAATAAGACTAGTAACGGCAAGTAAATTGACATAATCGACGCCCACAACATCTTGTGTTCTACTCGTGCATAGAAACTACGGATAGACCTAGCTCATGATGCCACTGTTGGGGATCGTTGCAGAAATTAAAAAATTTCTACGCATCACCAAGATCAATATATGGAGAGACTAGCAATGAGATAGAGAGGAGTGCATCTTCATACCCTTGAAGATCGCGAGACAGAAGCGTTACAAGAACGCGGATGAAGGAGTCATACTCGCAGTGATTCAGATCACAGTTGATTCTGATCTAAGCGTCGAACAACGGCACCTCCGCGTTCAACACACGTGCAACACGGGGACATATCCTCCTTCTTGATCCAGCAAGGGGGAAGGAGAAGCTGGGGAAGAACTCCGGCAGCACGACGACGTGGTGGTGGAGCTTGCAGTTCTCCGGCTGGGCTTCGCCAAGCTCAACGGAGGAGGGGGTGTAGGAGAGGGGGAGGGCTGCGCCTTGGATGAGGTGCTGCTGCCCTCCCTCCTCCCCTCTATTTATAGGGCGAAGGGGAAAGGGGGCCGGTCCCTCTAGATGAGATCTAGAGGTGGGCGGCCAAGGGGAGGGGGCTTGCCCCCCAAGCCAAGGGGGCGCCCCCTTTAGGGTTTTCCCTCAACCCTAGGCGCATGGGCCCTAGGGGGATGGCGCCCAGCCCACTTAGGGGCTGGTTCCCTTCCACCTACAGCCCATAGGGCCCTCCGGGGTAGGTGGACCCTCCCGGTGGACCCCTGGAACCCCTTTGGTGGTCCCGGTACAATATCGGCAAACCCTCGAATACTTCCGGTGACCGTATGATGACTTCCCATATATAAATCTTCACCTCTAGACCATTCTGGAACTCCTCGTGACGTCCGGGATCTCATTTTGGACTCCGAACAACATTCGGTAACCACATACTATTTCCCGTAACAACTATAGCGTCACCGAACCTTAAGTGTGTAGACCCTACGGGTTCGGGAAACATGTGGACATGACCGAGACATCTCTCCGGCCAATAACCAACAGCGGGATCTGGATACCCATGTTGGCTCCCACATGTTCCATGATGATCTCATCGGATGAACCACGATGTCGAGGATTCAATCAATCCCGTATACAATCCCCTTTGTCCATCGGCATGTTACTTGCCCGAGATTCGATCGACGGTATCCCAATACCTTGTTCAATCTCGTTATCGGCAAGTCTATTTACTCATTATGTAATGCATGATCCCGTGACTAACTCCTTAGTCACTCTAAACTCATTATGATGATGCATTACCGAGTGGGCCCAGAGATACCTGTCCGTCATACGGTGTGACAAATCCCAGTCTCGATTCGTGCCAACCCAACAGACACTTTCAGAGATACCCGTAATGCACCTTTATAGCCACCCTATTACGTTGTGACATTTGGCACACCCAAAGCATTCCTACAGTATCCGGGAGTTGCACAATCTCATGGTCTAAGGAAAAGATACTTGACATTAGAAAAGCTTTAGCGGATGAACTACACGACCTTGTGCTATGCTTAGGATTGGGTCTTGTCCCTCACATCATTCTCCTAATGATGTGATCCCGTTATCAACGACATCCAATGTCCATGGTCAGGAAACCACGACCATCTATTGATCAACGAGCTAGTCAACTAGAGGCTTACTAGGGACATATTACGTTCTATGTATTCACACATGTATTGCGGTTTCCGGTTAATAAAATTATAGCATGAACAATAGAGAATCATCATGAACAAGGAAATATAATAATAACCACTTTATTATTGCCTCTAGGGCATATTTCCAACAAAACGATAGCGGTAAATCAGTAAGAGACATCATAGATCGCACCATATCTAATAAAGTGCGGTTACGACGTTCAGACACACCATTACGCTGTAGTGTGCCTGGTGGCGTGAGTTGCAAAACTATTCCGCATTGTTTCAAATGAAGAGCAAACTCGTAACCCAAATATTCTCCTCCACGATCAGATCGTAGAAACTTTATCTTCTTGTTACGATGATTTTCCACTTCACTCTGAAATTCTTTGAACTTTTCAAATGTTTCAGACTTATGTTTCATCAAGTAGATATACCCATATCTGCTTAAATTATCTGTGAAGGTTAGAAAATAACGATACCCGCCGCGAGCATCAACACTCATCGGACCGCATACATCAGTATGTATTATTTCCAATAAGTCTGTTGCTCGCTCCATTGTTCCGGAGAACGGAGTCTTAGTCATCTTGCCCATGAGGCATGGTTCGCAAGCATCAAATGATTCCAAAAGCCCATCAGCATGGAGTTTCTTCATGCGCTTTACACCAATATGATCTAAACAGCAGTGCCACAAATAAGTTGCACTATCATTATTGAACTTATATCTTTTGTCTTCAATACTATGAATATGTGTATCACCACTATCAAGATTTAGTAAAAATATACCACTCATCAAGGGTGCATGACCATAAAAGATATTACTCATATAAATAGAATAACCATTATTCTCCGATTTAAATGAATAACCGTCTCGCATCAAGCAAGGTCCTGATATAATGTTCATGCTTAACCCTGGCACCAAATAACAATTATTCAGTTCTAAAACTAATCCTGAATGCAGATGTAGAGGTAGTGTGCCGACGGGGATCACACCGACTTTGGAACCATTTCCCACGCGCATCGTCACCTCGTCCTTAGCCAATCTTCGCTTAATACGTAGCCCCTGTTTCGAGTTGCAAATATTAGCAACAGAACCAGTATCAAATACACAGGCGCTACTGCGAGCATTAGTAAGGTACACATCAATAACATGTATATCAAATATACCTTTCACTTTGCCATCCTTCTTTTCCGCCAAATACTTGGGGCAGTTCCGCTTCTAGTGACCAGTCCCTTTGCAGTAGAAGCACTCAGTCTCAGGCTTAGGTCCGGACTTGGGCTTCTTCACTTGAGCAGCAACTTGTTTGTCGTTCTTCTTGAAGTTCCCCTTCTTTCCTTTGCCCTTTTTCTTAAAACTAGTGGTCTTGTTGATCATCAATACTTGATGCTCCTTTTTGATTTCTACCTCCGCAGCCTTTAGCATTGCGAAGAGCTCGGGAATTGTTTTATCCACCCCTTTCATATTATAGTTCATCATGATGCTTTTGTAGCTTGGTGGCAGTGATTGAAGAACTATGTCAATGACACTATCACCCGGAAGATTAACTCACAGTTGAGTCAAGTGATTGTGGTACCCAGACATTCTGAGTATATGCTCACTGACATAACCACTACTAGGAAAAGAGCTATAGATGGAATTGACACTAATGACGCACCAGACATGTGGTGCGCCATTACTATATACTAATGGCGCATCATGTGTTGGTGCACCATTAGTGTGCAAATACTAATGGCGCACCACGTCCACGGTGCGCCATTGGTAATTTTTTTTTAATTTTTTCAAAACTACTAATGGCGCACCGTGGCAATGGTGCGCCATTACTAGTTGAACTAGTAATGGCGCACCACATCCACGGTGCGCCATTAGTAAAAAAAAATTTAATTTTTTTTCAAAACTACTAATGGCGCACCGTGGGAGTGGTGCACCATTACTAGTTGAACTAGTAATGGTGCACCACTCCCACGGTGCGCCATTAGTAACTTGGCCCAAACATTCGCCCGAATGCACCTCTCCTGTGGACCCCCTTTTCAGTTTAAAAAAAATAAAAGAAAATGATAGAAATGTCAAAAAAATAAAAGAAAATAAGATTCCCATGTGATATGTGGTCTAGTTGTTAGCAAAATTTACAAACATGAATTTTCGACTTTTTTGCAAAATCTCTCGAGAATTTGTAAAAATGGGCATAACTTTTGCATACGAACTCGGATGAAAAAGTTTTTTATATGAAAAATCATCTACACGAAAAGTTACATCCGAATTTAACAGGGGGAACCCGTTAAACATTTTCAAAATCATCAAAAACCTAACATAAAAAAAGATACGGGGCTTTTAAGATCTAGAGAGGCAAAAAAAATTCAAAAAAAATTCAAACTTACTAATGACGCACCTGCCCATGGTGCGCCATTAGTATCTTCCCGCCTTCAAAATTCAAAATAAATCGAAAAAAGTTACTAATGGCACACCTGCCCATGGTGCGCCATTAGTATCTTCCCGCTTCAAAATTCAAAATAAATAAATAAAATAAAAAAAAGTTAGTAATGCCGCACCTGCCTACGGTGCGCCATTACTATGTCGTATATATGGCTGGGCGCACCTCCTCCACTCCATCTCCTCCTCTCCTCTCCTCCACTCCATCTCCTCCTCTCCTCCACTCCATCTTTCCTTCTCTCCTCCACCATACTACCGTCCTCCTCTCTGGCGACCTCCTCCTCCTCCTCTCCGACGACCTCCTTCTCCTCTCCGGCGACCTCCTCCTCCTCTCCGGCGACCTCCTCCTCCTCTCCGGCGACCTCCTTCTCCTCTCCGGCGACCTCCTCCTCCTCTCCGGCGACCTCCTCCTCCTCTCCGGCGACCTCCTCCTCTCCGGGAACCTCCTCCTCCCTCATCTCCTCCCCTCCCCTCCCCTCACGGTTTCTCCTTCCTCCTCTCCGGTGAGCTCCTCCTCCCTCCTCTCCTCCCATTCCCTCATGGTTTCTCCTTCCTCCTCTCCGATGCTTCGGTGAACTCCTCTCCGGCGACCTCCTCCTCCTCTCCGGCGATGTAGGCGAGCGCCTCTCCGGTGACCTCCTCCTCCTCCTCTCCGGCGAACTCCTCTCCGGCAAAAGAACACGGCAAAAGAACGTACAAGATCCAAAAACAGGAACAAAATTTGAAATAATATCGTACCAAAAAACGAGCAAAAAAAACTAGCAAAAAATGGGCAAAAAAATCACAATCCAGATCCAAATTCAAAATTCAAAAATAGCAATGGCGCACGGTGGGGGTTAGACGGTGCGCACTACTATTTTCCCGCCTTCAAAATTCAAAAATACTAATGGCGGACCGTGGCCTATACTAATGGCGCACCAGTGGCCTATACTAATGGCGCACCGTGGCCTATACTAATGGCGCACCAGTGGTGCGCCATTAGTATACCAGATACTAATGGCACACCAGTGGTGCGCCATTAGTAAAAATTACTAGTGGCGTGCTAGTAATGGCGCACCAGTGATGCGCCATTAGTAGGCAAAACTGGTGCGCCATTAGTAGGCCTTTTCCTAGTAGTGAACTATTCTCCTCCATTTTGCAGTTGTAGAACTTATTGGAGACTTCATATCTCATATGCTCCATGACGTTCAAAACGTCGTTGAAGTCCCAGTTCTAAGCCATAAAGCATGGCACACTAAACTATCGAGTAGTCATCAGCTTTGCTTTGCCAGACGTTCTTAGCATTCTCTAGTCCCGGTTCTGGAGTTGCTCCTGCAGCGGGGTTGGCACCTAGCGGTGCTTCCAAGACGTAATTCTTCTATGCAGCAATGAGGATAATCCACAAGTTACGGACCCAGTCTGTGTAGTTGCTACCATCATCTTTCAACTTAGCTTTCTCTAGGAACGCATTAAAATTCAACGGAACAGTAGCATGACCCATTTATCTACAACAACATAGACATGCAAAATACTATCAGGTACTAAGTTCATGATAAATTAAAGTTCAATTAATCATATTACTTAAGAACTCCCACTTAGATAGACATCCCTCTAATCATCTAAGTGATCACGTGATCCATATCAACTAAACCATGTCTGATCATCACGTGAGATGGAGTAGTTTTCAATGGTGAACATCACTATGTTGATCATATCTACTATATGATTCACGTTTGACCTTTCGGTCTCAGTATTCCGAGGCCATATCTGCATATGCTAGGCTCGTCAAGTTTAACCCGAGTATTCTGCGTGTGCAAAACTGGCTTGGACCCGTTCTATGTGAACATAGAGCTTATCACACCCAATCATCACGTGGTGTCTTGGCACGACGAACTGTAGCAACGGCGCATACTCAGGGAGAACACTTGTACCTTGAAATTTAGTGAGAGATCATCTTATAATGCTATTGCCGTACTAAGCAAAATAAGATGCATAAAGGATAAACATCACATGCAATCAAATAAATGATATGATATGGCCATCATCATCTTGTGCCTTTGATCTCCATCTCCAAAGCACCGTCATGATCACCATCGTCACCGGCTTGACACCTTGATCTCCATCGAAGCATCATTGTCGTCTCGCCAACTATTGCTTCTACGACTATCGCTACCGCTTAGTGATAAAGCAAAGCGATTACATGGCGATTGCAATTCATACAATAAAGCGACAACCATATGGCTCTTGCCAGTTGCCGATAACTGTTACAAAACATGATCATCTCATACGACAAATTATATATCATCACATCTTGACCATATCACATCACAACATGCCCTGCAAAAACAAGTTAGACGTCCTCTACTTTGGTGTTGCAAGTTTTACATGGTTGTTACAGGCTTAGCAAGAACCGTTCTTACCTACGGCATAAAAACCACAATGTGGTATAGTGATTGCTTTTTGATCTTCAGAAAGAACCCTGTTCATTGAATCCGATTCAACTAAAGTTGGAGAAGCTGACACCCGCCAGCCACCTGTGTGCAAAGCATGTTGGTAGAACCAGTCTCATGAACGCGGTCATGTAATGTCGGTCCAGGCCGCTTCATCCAACACTATCGCCGAATCAAGAAACAACTAGTGACGGCAAGCAATATGTATACACCCACGCCCACAACTCCTTTGTGTTCTACTCGTGCATATAACATCTATGCATAGACCTGGCTCGGATGCCACTATTGGGTAACGTAGTATTTCAAAAAATTTACCTACGAACACGCAAGATCTATCTAGGAGAAGAATAGCAACGAGCGGGGAGAGTTTGTCCACGTACCCTCATAGACCGAAAGCGGAAGCGTTAAGTAACATGGTTGATATAGTCGAACGTCTTCGTGATCCAACCGATCAAGTACCGAACGCACGGCGCCTCCGCGATCTGCACACGTTCAGCTCGGTGAAGTCCCTCAAACTCTAGATCCAGCTGAGGCCGAGCGAGAGTTTCGTCAACACGACAGCGTGTTGACGGTGATGATGAAGTTACCGACGTAGGGCTTCGCCTAAGCACTACGATAATATGACCGAGGTGGAAAACTGTGGAGGGGGGCACGCCGCACACGGCTAAGAAATCAACTTGTGTGTCTATGGGGTGCCCCCTCCCCCGTATATAAAGGAGTGGACAAGGGGGTCGGCCGGCCTCATGGGGTGCGCCCCAAGGGGGGAATCCTACTCCTACTAGGAGTAGCCCCCCTTTCCTAGTCCAACTAGGAAGGGAAGGAAAGGGAAGAGGGAGAGAAGGAAAGGGGGGGCTTCCCAATTCGGATTGGGCTTGGGGGGCGCCCCTCCACTTGGCTGCCTCCTCCTCTCTTCCACTATGGCCCATGAAGGCCCATTAACCCCCCGGGGGGTTCCGGTAACCCCCCGGTACTCCGGAAAATGCCCGAACCTATCCGAAACCTTTCTGGTGTCCAAACATAACCTTCCAATATATCAATCTTTATGTCTCGACCATTTCGAGACTCCTCGTCATGTCCGTGATCATATCCGGGACTCCGAACAACCTTCGGTACATCAAATCACATAACTCACAATACATATCGTCATCGAACGTTAAGCATGCGGACCCTACGGGTTCAATAACTATGTAGACATGACCGAGACTCATCTCCGGTCAATAACCAATATCGGAACCTGGATGCTCATATTGGTTCCTATATATTCTACGAAGATCTTTATTGGTCAAACCGCATAACAACATACGTTGTTCCCTTTGTCATCGGTATGTTACTTTTCCGAGATTCGATCGTCGGTATCATCATACCTAGTTCAATCTCGTTATCGACAAGTCTCTTTACTCGTTCTGTAATGCATCATTCCGCAACTAACTCATTAGTCACATTGCTTGCAAGGCTTATAGTGATGTGCATTACCGAGAGGGCCCAAAGATACCACTCCGACAATCAGAGTGACAAATCCTAATCTCGATCTATGCCAACTCAACAAACACCATCAGAGACACCTGTAGAGCATCTTTATAATCACTTAGTTAGGTTGTGACGTTTGATAGCACACTAAGTGTTCCTCCGGTATTCGGGAGTTGCATAATCTCATAGTTTTAGGAACATGTATAAGTCATCAAGAAAGCAATAGCAATAAACTAAACGATCATAGTGCTAAGCTAACGGATGGGTCTTGTCAATCAAATCATTCTCTAATGTTGTGATCCCGTTTATCAAATGAAAAGTCATGTCTATGGTTAGGAAACATAACCATCTTTGATTAACGAGCTAGTCAAGTAGAGGCATACTAGTGACACTTTGTTTGTCTATGTATTCACACATGTACTAAGTTTTCGGTTAATACATTTCTAGCATGAATAATAAACATTTATCATGATATAAGGACCCCCCCCCGGTCGAGAAAACGAGCCTTCTTGCTGACTCAGCCAGTAAACGCGCACCCAAATTCATGTAAAAGATCCAACGGCTCCAAGGACGTTCGCGCCAGATATGCAGAAAATGAACGCCCATTTTTTAATGATTAGGTATTTTAATTATTAATTGGAGGCACCATACAATCATCTATGTTAATCACTGGAAAATTAAGCAAATTGGTCATCAAATCTATGGGTTGGTTATCTATAGGTAGATGAGCATGGAGTCCTAGACCATTGACCCACCTATGCAATTCCATGAAAAAAATATCCCTTGCAGACTTCCTCCTCTGTATGTCTTAAGAAGCCTGCCCCAGCGAGGCACTGACGCTTGACTCCTATGCGCCACTCCTCCCCATCCACCTTCTCATATCCCTCTATAGTCTCAAGGCGGCAATCATTGGTGTGTTTGCAAAATCATGTATACGCTACATCTACTTCCCATGATTTATCATTTTACATAGTTTAATACTCTGCAATGGAGCCTACAAATAGTACTATGGGGAGAAGCAGACAACACCTAATATGCATTGTGGTTTGGGAAAAGAGTGTGCATTTATATCTTACGATGTTGTTACACCTTCTATCCGGGCTATCCAACCTTTGTATCATGGCCATGTGCTTCCTCTTTACTAGGAAGTTGTTTTTCCCCAAGTTCAATGGTTTGTAGCAAGCAACAATTTCCCTTAAGTGACCTTAAGGTTTATCGAACCAACAAAAGCTAAGTGGCGCAGCCGATGATCAATACCTACACACACAAAACAAAACTTCCTTGTGCCCCCAACAAGACTAGTGAGGCTCTCAATCTCACTAGGTGTTCTAGTTACAAAGGAATTAAATGCAATGTGAAAAGACTTGATGAAAATAAGCAAGAATGTAAAAGCAAGAAACTAAAAGAGTGTTGATTGAGGTTGAAAGCTTCATGGAAGAAAATGGACCGGGGTCCCTAGGTTCACTAGAGGTCTCTCTCCAAAAGAAAACATGGTGTGGTAACAAACCACAGTTGGGCAGCGATTAAATTGATGATTTATGAGCATGACTATTCATGGCATAATTAACATATGAGCATCACGCCCATAAATCTATATAATGTTATCTAACTACATCTATAGCTAATACTTCACCCAAGATCACTATCCAGCATAAATCTTAAATTATTAAGTTAAAAATAGAGTACTCAATGGGTATGATGACATGAAGTAGATGATATATTGTCTCCACCCTGTGTTCAATGGACACCTACGCAACCATCTTTTTATCCCTAGTGGCAACAATACAAACACAAGCTTTTTTCACTTTTTGTCACTAAGGTAGCTTACTTGCACGAATGAACCCAACTATCATACACAACTCCCTCTGAAGATCAAACCCAAACTTGGTCAAAGAAAGAGAGAATAGATCTGAGAGCATATATGAATAGAAATTATGCAGCAAAAGAACCAATTTTTTATCTTTACCTAATAATAAAAGACTGAAGCTTTGTAGTTCTCCATACGTCTGATTTTATTAATAATCGTTTTCCCGAGAATAAAAGAATTCATTTTCTGTCTGTATACATTTTTTTGTCTCTGTTTGTCATGAGTTCCATGTAAAAAAGTTCTGATCGTTTGGGCCTGCAGGGCATGGGATGGGCTGATCCAAAAAAATAGACGAGAGACGGGCACTTCTCCTTCTCCTCGAAGTGTACAACATCAATGCCTTGAAAGTTCAATCCCGCCTGCACGCCGCCTCGGTTCGTTGTTTTTCTTAAAAAAAATGGTAAGTCCCACACGTATGGCACAAAGTAACACCGTCCTGACTTTTTATAACTAAAATTGTCGTCCTAAAAAAAATAAACTCCAAAAAACGGAAACTTGCCATCCAAACAGAAAATTGCCATGCTTCACAACTAAAATTTCCATCCTTGAGTAACTGAAGTTGCCATAAAAAACGTCAGGGCGGAATTGTTCCATGCCACACGTGTGGCACTTATCAAAGTCCTAAAAAGTTAGCCGGCTCTTGACTCGATTCCCTGATCTGGACGGCATCGCCGCTCCCCACCGATCTCGCCTCCTCCGACGACCCCTTCCTTCCTCTGGCCACTCCCAGGCTCTAGCGAGTAGCAACCCACCGAGCTTTGCTGACGAGCATGCGACCCAACCAGCTTTGACCACGAGTGCGAGGTTTGAGTACTTCTATAAAAGTAATTATAGTTTCAATAAATTGGTATCTAGGTTTGACTACTTCTAGAAGAAGCTTACTTCCTGTAGCATGTAGACACTTGAAGAAACATGTTTCCTGTAATCTGTAGACACTTGAAGCAGGCCAGTAGCTAAAAAAACTGATATGACGCATGCCTCCTAGGTTCAGGGGCTCAATCTTTCCAAGAAATTACAAAAATCTTCATGCTTCAGTTGCCTGTTACGTGGCATACAATGTGTCCTCTCATTCCAATAAATACTGGAGGACTAATAGACATAGCCCTGGGCTAGTTCAAATGGTTTCTGAAAAAGAAAATAATAATATTACAAATTGCAAGCTGTCCAAAGAGAAAGCTCTGTTTAATTTGATGATTTGACAGAGTTACAATACTGCAGAAACTGGGATTTACAAAGTCAACTGGAACTAAATAATAAAGCAAAATCAGGTTATAGATCCACTTCTTTCTGTTCTGAAAAATCTGTGCATTATATAAAACACTGAAGTAACTACAAATTTTTAAATTAGAAATAGCAGGCTTGTGACACACTAATCAAATTGTCCCGATGGAGCTCAGACTTGTAAGGCATTATAGATGTCAACACTGTCCATGTGTGTGACATAACTTAATGTACCTTTCTTAATAATTATAATTTTGTGCTCTGCCCTGCAAGCATGCACACATACATCTCCTGGATGAACAAAGTCGCAGGATACACAAGCAACCATATTATGGACGGATAATATACAACATCTAGTTTGACGATGCACTTATTCTTGGATTAACCTGCAAACAAAACAACCATTCATTTCCATCTTCTGTTAAATTTGAGATAGGGGTTTGCTCTACTGCAGGTACTACTAAAGTACAAGGGTTCAGATTCTCTATGGTTCTTTCTTGTCTAAAAACGAATAAGAAAAAATATATCTTCATCAATGATGTTAACAAAATTCCGTGGCGTGCTTCTAGCTGGTAAATCTTGCAAACTAATGGCGATGTTTCCCTGCCACCATGAAAGAGGAAGAAAATTTAGGAACGTAAATAATCACCATGCGTAGTCTATGATTAAACCTAAATTTCTAGGAACGTGATTAAAAATTGGAAGAACAGTACCAATATTTTTTGCTGTAATTAATGAATGGAATTGTCCCAATTTTGCTTGAGGGGTGAAACTTTCCAAGTTTGGAAACCCAAAATTGTATAGAAACTAAATCAATAAAAATGGTCGAGCTAAAAGATATCACCTCTGAGAACTCCCGGCATTCAAGGCAGCCTACGGTTGTGCTTGAATTCGACCAGGTGATGGGCAGCAGCCGCATTTGCAGCCCATTGTTGCTCACCTCCATGCAGGAACCAAAGAACCAAAACTTCTGTACATACTCATTACTCGGTACATATCCTGTAACAAGTTAATGTTATGTCATTATAAAACTTGGTACAGTTTAGTAATACTTGGATGAAAAAACCAAATTCTCTGCAAGCATACAACTGAAGGAGAATACCTTATTAGACATGACTCTCTTTCTATGTTGCTGGTAAGTTGTAACAGTAATACAGTAGCCAAAAGTCAACTCAATCAAGATAATATGTATGCTCCCCTCAGGAATACAACTTTAACTCCTAAAAAATTAAGAAACAACGGTGCCGCCAGGGACGAATAAGAGGGATTCAAGCATGTGTCGCCAGGGAGCAGTGCCGACCACTCCGTACAGAAAGATGTCCACCATGTCTGGACATCCATGCCGGATTGAGCCGAGGACGGAGCCAGGGCTGCGCCGGCGACAACATCCGGAAACGTACCAACTATGTGTTCTATTAATCTAAGAAAAAGACGATGTCTTCTATTCCTTGCCTCCACTCAATTTTGCCTCGGGCCATGCAATGATCCACATAGTAATAATGGTACCCTACTAAAAACCTGCTAACCAATGGGTCGGTTTTTGCCGTACAATTTTTCTCCGAACTCATTTGTTCCCAACTCCCATACAACAAGAACACATAAGGACCTAAATTTGCCACCTTAATATGTAAGGTAATTGGCTCAAGCGTGACAAAGCATTATCAGATCCATATATAACAGAAACAGAACTATACGTTAAAAAAATACATGGTGCATGCATCCTGCAGTAACACAAAGTTTCTTTGTAGCTCAGGCTACGTGGAACCTCTTAGGCCTCTTTTGGTTCATAGGATAGGATTATCATAGAAATAGAAATTTTGTAGGAAATGAGATGGCATGTATCTCAAATCCTATGAGTAAGAATAGGAAATGAGATGTCATTTGGTTGACACCAAAGGAATTTTTCCATTGAGTCTAGGCTCATTTTTATTTTCCTATAAAATGTGGAGGATAGGAACCAGTCCTATGTAGGAATAGGAATCTATTTCTATGAATCAAAGGGCTCTAAAGGAAAAAATCCTATAAGAATCCTATCCTCTAAAATTCCTATGAAATTCCTCAAAACCAAAGGAGGCCTTATCCTCAACCCTCTAGCCTTACTTTGAGATCCGTACTCTCCAACTAACTAACAATAAGAAGATTTTTCTTTTTTGTTTCTCAAAAATGAAACAACATATGAACTTCAAACTTTGCAGACCGAACAAACATTAGAACATCAATGTGTGAAACAACTTTCAGATTTTTTGGTCTGATATAAATATACAAAATGAGATTTTCTTTGAATAAAAATATTATTTCAAGTATTTAAAATGCATGAAAAAATCTGAAAGTTTTTTCCTATATTGTAGTTAGAATGTATTGTTGTTAGTTATGCAAAATTTGAAGTTCATATGTTGTGTCGTTTGAGAGAAACAAAAAAGACAAATGTGTTTGCACGGATCTTGATGCATAAATGGATGGCAAAGATAAAGGGTACCGTGTAGCCTGAGCTACAGAAAACCACACTCCTGCAGTAACTTAAATTGTATGAACAACTAATAAGGTCTTTCTGACAGATGTGACAGCTTATGGAAGAGTAATCAAGGAAGTTAAATGCAATGTCTAACTTAAACTGTAATAACAAACTATCAGGTGTCTCTTAACAGATTTGGAAGTGTTATGGAAGTAATCGAGGAAGATAAATGAAATGTCTAATGAGGGTAAACTATATGCAATGTTGAACTGGAAGTTAAATGTTTTGGTTGCAACTGAACTCAGGACCTATCTTCTTGTTAGAAATTTGTGATGTGAGCAAACCATGCACACGATACATTAATTTAGGATTTAGATCAGAGGTTATTGTAGAATCTAATCATTTAATAGGAAAATATTTTCACTCTAGATGCCATAAACAATTTGACATCAAAATCTTGTACGAACTACATTTCTAGCTATACAATCGAGAACTTGCAAATTCTTAAGTCCCTTGAACCAAATAAAGATTTGTAACAAGGATGGTCTAACAACAGATATATCACCACCATCTCTGAAATTTCGTCAAGCATGTGATGGTGGAGCAAAGCGAGTTTTGCCTGCCTGCATCGTGCCTGACTGAAGCGACTCGATCTGAGATTTCGTAGCCATGACCATGGCAACTGTGCACTGCCTCACCATGAGCGAGAGAGGGCACCAAGCCATTTTGGGTCAAATCGGATGAAGGTGTGAGTGGTGGGAGAAGCATATGCCCCTAGCCGTTGTGTAGCCAACTATGTGCATGCAAATACAACGCGTAGAATTATCGGAATTGCAAGCTGAACAGAAAATTCAGTTAGAATCTCATGACTACATAAAACCAGATTTACATTAGATTAAGAAAACTTACTTTTATCAAAAATAATAAACACAAGCGGCAGAACAATAGTTATACATACCTACATAAAGTTTACAGATGCACATGAACAGATCCACGCGAACAGAGTCAAACAAAGGGTTGAATGGGGAGGTGCCGCGGGGCCACCTCGGATGGTGCAGCCGCTTTGGAGGGAGGTAGGTGTGGCCGAGCTCATGGCTATGGCGGAGGGAACCGGATCCTCTAACATAGAGAAGGAAAGTCACAATGCTACAGTCCTAACCTAGTGTAAAACGAAGAAGGGAAGTT
Source organism: Triticum urartu (assembly GCF_003073215.2). Lineage (NCBI taxonomy): Eukaryota > Viridiplantae > Streptophyta > Magnoliopsida > Poales > Poaceae > Triticum > Triticum urartu. The sequence goes on along the minus strand of NC_053028.1, from coordinate 651,417,189 downwards.
AGAGAAGGTTAGTAGGTATTAGCAGGTTGTTTACTATTTATATTTACTGTAGATATAAATAATTTAAAATTAATTTTATTTCACCATCAACTTATTTGTGTGTAATTACTATAAATGTACACACTAGATCATCAATTTGCAAATTAATTTAAGTCGTTTTAGACTCAACCATATGAATAGAAAGAAGAAAAGTTAGAGTATTGTAGCTTCTCTAACTTTCCTTCTCAATGTTAGAGGATCCGGTTCCATGGCGGAGAGGAGGGGCGCGGATATCAATTTATTGGATCCATTAAGGAGAGGCGACACTCTTGGAGAGTCGAGTAATGCAATATATTCTCTATATGCCTATTTGATTTGAAATACTTAGGGTCCGTACATTGCCACTGGCATTGCAGTACTCAGCTGTAGCAAGAATGGACCTAGAAAGTGTGCTCAATATTCTAAAATGGATATTGTACGTGTACGACCTACGGGCCACTATTGTTTGTCATATGAATTGTAAATATTGTGATACTGAAGTTTGTGCCATGTCCTAAATTTCTTTATTTTAGCAGTGAGTATATACTGATTACAACTGTTACCGTGATTGGCGATTTTAGAAGCTGTCCGTCTACTCTAATCTAACGGTGAAAAAATATAAGTTACAAGTCTTCAATTACATGAAATTACAAATAAAGGTGGGCCCGTTATAAAATGTAGGTGGACCAGTAAGTTTCTAAAAGGGTAGATCTGTCAAAAAAAAATTGATACATCTCACTCATGGCCCTTTCCCCCGACAGATCTCGGCCGCCTGCTCTGCTCGGTTGCCGGCGTACGCCCTTTGTTCCCCGATACCCATTCCGTGTAGAGCCATCCTCAGAGCATCTCCAGCCGCGCCCCCAACAGGCCCCTCGGACGACTTTTTCCGTGCCGGCGCCAAAAAAACGCCTTAGTCGCGCCCCAAGGACGCTGAAATCCACCGGCTCGGCCCATTTTTGGGCCCGGCGATCGCAGGCCGAACCGGCGCACTGGGGGGGGGGGGCGCTCGTGGGCTCCGGCGCAAGGGAAAAGCACGTTTGGCCCACATCGTCACGCAAAAATTCAAGCTACCTTCTAGATTCGCCTCCCACCCCCCGCGCGCTCGGCTGTCAACCGGCTGATCCCGGCGCCGACCACCGCTCACCACCACTAGATAGCCCATTTCCCACCGGAAAAAGAGGAGAGGTTTCGCCGAGGCAGCCTCTCCAGCACAGGCCGGGCGATTTTCCCGGCATTCCGGCCGCTGAGGGGTAGTGCAGCGGCGGGTGCACGCCCACCACGCCCGCAAGGTGTTCGACGATTTGTCTGCCTCGGCAATGGACTCGGATGATGAGGAGGCGCTCGCCGCGCTGCTGGAGGAGGAAGCCGAGGCCGACGTCCAGGAAGAGGAACATTCCATGGTCCTCGCCGCTCTCGCCAGCTTGCTGACGAGCAATGAAAAGTCACGGCGAGGTGGCTCGACGCCGGGCCGGATGAAAGCGAAGAACCGGCATCGTCTCGAAGGCTACTGCATGCTCTACTTCGACTACTTCGCCGACGCTCCACTGCACGGCGACAAAGTATTTCGGCGTCGTTATCGGATGAGCCGAAAACTTTTCCTCAGGATTGTGAATTCCATCCGGGAATTCGACGGCTACTTCAAGTGCAAGAAGGATTGCACCAGCAAACTTGGATTCACCTCAATCCAGAAGTGCACGACAGCGATGAGGATGCTTTCATACGGAGCTTCCGGTGATTCACTCGACGACTATGGGCGCATGGCCGAGTCCACCACCATTGAGTGTTTCTACAAGTTCTGTCAGGCAATGGTGGCAGTGTTTGGACCGCAATACTTGCGAATACCCAATGCGGAAGACACTGCTCGGACAGAGAGCAAACGAAATTCATCCAAAACAACACTACATTGGTCTATTACAATCATTACAATATACTACAAGCCAGATATGCCTACTACTGTGTAACGCCCTGGACACACCCGCCGGTGGTCGTTACTCCTGGCGGGATCTAGACTGGCCCCACAGATCAATACTAGTCTTTTCTGCGCACTTTGTCCTCACTCATGCACACCCGGGAGCAATTTCCCGGTCGGTCACCCATCCTGAAACTACTCCAAGCTGAGCACGCTTAACTTTGGAGTTCTGTCCGAATAGGCTCCCGGAAAAGAAGGAATTCCTTATTGATATGAGTAGTCTATCATCCCTAATAAGCCAGGCTATCACATACTGCCTACAATTACAACACATAATATGCTACTGTTTGTTGATATGCTTCACAGCTTCAGACTTTGATTCGCACTTCACCTGTGCAAAGAATAAGAATGAAAATATAAGAATAAGAATGTGTATAGAACATCAAACAATAGCCAATGAGGAATCCAATAACTTATAAGCAAAAATTGGCATCAAATGCCATGTAGATAAATAGTATGACTAACACTAACCAGTATATGTTCATGGAGTTGCAAGAAATAGCAGACTAGAAACCTCAGGAGGCAAAATAAGTAGCATGGTACTGAGAATACAAGTACTCGAGGCAAGTAACCCAGTTTCAGCGTGCTTAAGTTCAGATTTTTTTCATAACATTTAGATCCAAGAAGACATTAACACGCTTGACAGAATTTACATG